>NC_056737.1:583153918-583156418 GCF_019279795.1 Protopterus annectens
CCTCAAACACTCTTACTGCTACATGGGGACATCCACCCCAACCCTGGCCCAAACACTTCCCTCCTTAACACCCTCACAAAACCAAATACTAACAGTTCAAACTCACCTTTCTCTTCTAATTCCCTTTCTATAGCACACCTAAATATTCGGAGCATTAACAATAAAATTACACAACTCCATGCTTTAATTGACCTCTACTCATTTGACATTCTCTGTCTTACTGAAACCTGGCTTAAACCAGGCACCAAAGACAATGACATTACCTCCTGGTTATAGCATTTTAAGGCGGGATCGTCCAAAAAAGGGTGGTGGTGTTGCTTTACTCTATAAATCTCAACCACAAGTGTCCTCTATTGACTCCTCCCTCCCTCCCCTGCCAATGCTGAAATACTCTGCAGCAAATTCCACTTAAATAAAAACAAAGCCATATATATAATTTGTTCCTATATCCCTCCTGGCAACAACTTAAATAAACTGAAAACATTCTTAGCTGGCTTCCTGTAGCTTTCTCAGGAAACCATAATCCTAGGTGACTTTAACATTGACTGGAACTCTTGCATATCTCCCAAACCCACCCATCACCTCAACCTCTTTACTTTTCAACAAACTATATACTCCCCCACTAGAATTCACAAATCTACCAATAAACAAGCCTTCTTGGACTGGATATTGGTCAATAATAATCCTCTTTTTTATAAAACTGGTATACTTCCTGACAATATCAGCGACCATCTTCTCACCTACATCACCAAACAAAAAAACAACAATTTAAATCAGCCCAACTATCAGATATACGAATAAAAAACTTTAACCTTCCTAGCCTCCTCAATGAACTCAAACTGTATAACTGGTCAACTATAAAACACCTGCCACTTGAGGAAGCAGTTGCCCATTTTAACAACACATTCCTCCAAATTCTTGAGCATCACGCCCCCTCTCGCATAATTAGAACAGGATCCAAAGCTGCCCCATGGCTATCTAAAGATACCAAGCAAATGATGCATTTAAGAAATAAACAATGGACAAAATGGAGAACTACTAAAAACCCAACTGACCACCAAAACTTCAAATACCTTAGAAACATTACAAAAAAACTTACCTATCTTGATAAAAAAAATTATTATCTTCAACACCAACAAAATCAAAATCATAACCCCAAATAATTCTGGTCAGGAATCAATAAACTGCTCCATCCAGGCAATACCAAAACACCTACTCCAGCGAGCTTAGTGCAAACTCCACCCAACTTAATAGCCTGTACATTCAACACCTTCTTCTCTGAAACAGTCACCTCTCTAGCAAAGACCATGATTCCCCACACTTCCCTCAAAATGACCTCTCCTCAAAATAACACCCCCACTCTAACATTTAGTACAGTCTCCACAACCTATATACACAAATTACTCTCAAAACTAAAACCATGCACTCCTTCAGCCGACCTACTACCAGCTGAATATCTGCAGCTTGCAGCAGCTGAAGTAGCATACCCAGTCTCCATCTTAATTAATAGAACAATAACTGAATCCACTATTCCTTCCCTATGGAAAGTCTCCCATATCATTCCTCTGCATAAAGGAGGAAACACTAATGAACTTTCCAACTTCCATCCTATAGCCTTATTATCACCTCTGTCTAAACTTATGGAACATTGTATACACCAACAATTTCTACATCATCTTTTACACAATAACCTACTTTCTGACTCCCAACATGGTTTTAGACCTTTCCATAGCACCTCCACTGCTCTTCTCTCGTTTTCAGACACTATCAACAAAAATCGCAATAACAATCTTTTCTCCTCTGCTTTATTTCTTGACCTCTAAGGCCTTTGATATGGTGAACCATCACCTTCTGCTAGACACTTTGAAATGTCTCTCTCTTGAACCTTTGGCATTGCACTGGTTTGACTCCTACTTGAAAGATAGACAACAAGCAGTCCTCTGGGACAGCCATCTTTCCTTACTGCTCGCAGTCACTATCGTGTCCCTCAAGGATCCATCTTAGGACCCCTTCTCTTCTCCATATTTATAAATAACCTGTCTACCTCTCTTCCCACCTCCACATGTATTCAATACGCAGACGATTCAACTCTCATCTGTTCAGCTGCTTCCCCAGCCGAACTTCATTCTTCTACCCAACAAGTCTTTACAGCAGTAGAAAATGGTTCCAAGATATCTGTCTCCTCCTTAATCCCAAAACAAATTATTACTTTTCTCTCCTACCCTTAAATCCCCCCCCTCTCCTTTTCAATTATGTCTGACAATGGCACTATCATTACACCTGACTGTTCCACTAAACTACTAGGTCACAATAGATAATCAACTAAACTTTGATTACCACATTGACCTAACCATCAAAGCTGTTAATAAAAGATTGGTGCTCTTTATAGACTTAAGCCCTTTCTAACAGCATCTACAAGGTGTCTCTAGCCCAAACTCATCTCATCTCCACACTATTGTATGCCTCCCCATCCTTTATAAACCTTTCAAAATCTAACCTT
>NC_056737.1:583161418-583266418 GCF_019279795.1 Protopterus annectens
GGTACTGTACAAAGTTCAGTGAGTTATATACAGAACATTAGATTGTTGTGTAAATGAGTATTATATGGTATATTATTTCATGCAGGAGACACAATTAGCCATTATCTTGGAAGCTTGAGCATTTTGCCTCAGTAATAAAATCTTCTTTTAGCTTACCTTTGAATGTTTGTAAATTGTTTTGTTGTCTTCTTTGGTTGGCAATTGATTCCAAGTAGATGGCCTAACTTCAGAGAATGCTTTCTCATCTGTGATAATTTTAACTGAGTATCATGAGAGTTAAAGCTGCTTCCTCACCTTTCCTCCAGTTACAGATTTGTTACTTAATTTGCAACATTTATTTCAAAGGGGGCAGTGTCCCATTTTTAATATTTAGAAGATCTGTGTAGTGAAAGCATGATTTGGGTGACAGGGAATAAGATGAACATTTCCAAGATATGACAGTGCTGACTCTGTGTGTTGGCTAACAGTACAAATCTACAGATTCTGGGTAGTTCCTTTTTTGTATTTTGTGTGTATTTCATCTAAAGTGCAGAACATCCAGAGGGACTCCATATTAAAATGTAGGCATGAGTGTATTTCTAGCTATGGCTGTGCATGCTGTTAGTTTAAGAATGTGCGAATTTTTCTTAAATAGTATTAATTTTAGAGAGTTTTATTGATAATGTTGTCAGTATGTTTGTTAGTTAGTGAGTTGGATCCTAAAGTGATTTCAAGGTAATTTTGTCATGCTACTGATGGCAGAATGTTATAAGCTGCACCTGAAAGTTTTATGTGTCTGGTTTTGACAAGTTTTGAGGAATGCATAAAATCAGAGCATTAGATTATGAAAGTTATGATGTTTTGCTGTGGAGTTCATGTTTTGAATTCTTTGGAAACTTCCTTTGGGCTTTTTCTTGGATTGTTGTTGTTAGACCTTAGGACTTGTGTTTCTAGTGATGTTTGCTTTGTTTTGATATATTCGTCTGTTTTGTTGTTGCTATTTTACATTGCATAAATGAACTTGTAAATGTCTATTTTAGTAACCTGCAGACTTCAATGGATTTGAGTACAGATTTAATAGTCCAGGCTGTTACTCTGCTTATTTATTACATTTTAAGTTGTACTTACCAATTCATTAATTTGATAGGTTCATAGGTATATGCTAGGATAACGAACATTAGGACTCCTATAAGCCTAGCCATGCAACCCAAATGTGACCCACAAATTTGACTTATATGAGGGTGATTTACTGATTGCCTCTCACATCAGAGATATAGCCACCTTTGACCAAGGCTGAATTTCCGATTACCCATCCTTTGGTCCAAGTTGCTCTTAAATAGGGTCAGGGAGGAACTTTGTTTCACATGGATGGGGAGTCTGTTACAAAGAATGGGGATTCTCTGAGAAGCATATCTTTATCTCCAACATGTCCTGTTTATGTCACAAGCAAACATTAGGTATTTTGATCCAGTAATTCTGATGCTGTTTATTTTGTGACTGTGCAAAAGGTTCATCAAAACCGGGTCTAGAGCTGCCTTGTCTGCCAGGCAAATATAACCTCTCAGAAGTATGGATGATACAAAAGAAAGAGGGCTTTGAGGTGATCAGCTTAGGGTATTATGTTTATTCCTGTATTCTTTTATTTAAGGAATCTTTGATGAGTTTCCATTTGATATATTTGTTTGATCAGGCACATACTGAAAGGCCATTAACTCTTATGATGAGTCTGATGAAGACCAATGGTACAATGACCTCTCTGGACCTAGATACCATGAACTTACTTGTAAGTTAAGCAACATAGAAGGATTTTCTTACTACCTTGGACACATGTTGGTCAAAGGCTAGGTTACTATCTGTGTGATTTCCCAAATACCTGACTACTGAATCAACTTTTAAGGTGTTGTATTGATGACATAGTTACCATGGGTGGCTGACTTCCCAAAAGGTACTATAGTGTATTTCTTGGTATTGAGTTTTAAGCCATGGCTTTGGCACCAAGCATCTGTTTTTATTAAACCTTCCTGAAGGGTTCTCATCTAGGGGATTCTGTGACTGATTCCAGTGTGCAGTCATCTGCAAACTTGCTCAGCAAAAGGCCATTGACATTGGCTTTGACCTCTGAGAAATATATGCTAAAGAGCACAGAACCCTGAGGGACTCAACTGCTGACAAACCTCTTTGTAGAAGTAGCCTCATTGATCCTAATGACTTGGGTCCTATCCATAAGTCAGTTACCTATCCAGCATGTTATAAAGGGGTCTATGCCTGGTTCTTATGTTTGCTGACATTGCCTGAGTAGAATATTATGTGAAATGCTTTAGGCAGGTCTAGGTAGGTAGTATGCACCACTTTTCCCTCATCTATAGCCTTAGGGACCTTTTCAAAGAAATCCACCAGGTTCGGTAAGCATGGCTTTCTTTTGACAAAGGTAAAATGAGAAAAACTGCAACCAAAAACAAGTACGGACTCCGTTCAAACAAACCGATAGTCTTTATTTCCACTTGTTCACATATATATTCACATATACATAACATATTTTTATATATATTTATTATATATATATATATATTTTTTTATATATTTTTTCACATATTTTACATTTCTATATTGTCTTCCACACACTTTTATCTAATATGTCTATATATTTGCTTTTAGTCCTTCCATTATACCTGAATTATTTAACATTCATTTTTTGAAATAAAATAACCTATATTGTAGCACAGTTTACAAAGTTATATATAGAAATATATTTGAAGGTTTGAAGAATTTAATTTTAATTTAAATTTAAATTTAATTTTAATTTAAATTAATTCAAAACAAAATAAAATAACATTGCATTATTTATTTGATAATATATACATTATAAAATACAACACAATAAATAAGTAATGCAGTATTAATATAATATTTTATATATACACATATTTTTTTAGTTTTTTTTAGTTTTTTTAGTATTTATATGCATAGTAGCACTTTAATAAGAGGATTTAAGAAGAGAAATAGAAATACATCAAAGGGTTAAATTTGGTCCGGACAAGTCAGTTAATTGTTTTTGTTTTATATGTTTATTGAATGATTGATTTAATTTGTTAATTATTGAATTATTATTGCAATTTAAAATGATATAAAATCGTGAGGCACTGTATACAAAGTATTCTGATGAAATCTGCTTAGGGCAGATGAAAGCGCTCAATCTGGTGGATTTAAAGGTGTAATAAAGACTATCGGTTTGTTTGAACGGAGTCTGTACTTGTTTTTGGTTTCTTTTGACAAAGCCAGACTAGGATGGAGGCAGTGCCTGGAAATGTCCTATGTCTTTGTTGATAATTTCCATGACAATTTTTTTCATGTTTTTGCAAATAATACTAATTACACTAATGGGTCTCTGGATTCCAGGATTTGACGAAGGTCCTCCCTTTAGAAGGGAGATGATCATTGCAGTCTTCCATTCTCATGACACAAAGCCCATTTTAAAACTCTAGTAAAATAGCGATTCAAGGGTGCTGTGGCACCATTAACCACCAGGTCAGGACATTGCTATGTACTGCCCTTGAGGTTTCTGACATAGCTATAGAAGACCTTATGGTTATCTTTCACCTGAGAGGCTAACAATCTCAATGTTGGCTTTGTTTGACCTAATTAGCCCTCTTAGTTGCCCATTTTGTTTGACAAGAGAGTTTTTTTTATCTTTATAGGAATTAGAGTTCCTGATTTTTGCCATTTTTTTTTTTCATTTTGCTGTATATGTGTATATACATTTTGCTGTATATCTTGTTTAATTTGTGATGCCACCAAATTCCTCAGAATTTCCCAGTTTTGTGGCTAAAATAATGGGCTGTTATGAATTCCTGACTGGCCCTTTAAAATCCCAATTTGTTTTATTTATTTACAGTGCAGGGATGGCCATGTCCAATATTTCTTTATGCCTGTATACAACTGCCACGATAATGATTTGTTTTCAGCCAACTTTTGTACACCAATGTACATTACATTTGTATTAATTTTTACTTTAACTTTCTACTGCTTATATTATAATATATGCACTCTGCTGCATGCATATAAATTGGAGACTGAGAGCAGGTGTTGAAACCTCCATGGTTCAGGAAGTGCTTAAATGGGGTTGGTTTCAATCGGTCCACTTGTGTTTAAAAAAAATATATATATATTTATTATATAGCTTTCACTAAGCATTCTAACATCGCAATAGTCTCAGATATAAAAAGTGCATTTCTGGTGTTTATGAGCACTAATAGAAAGTTTTTTATGCATCAGTTTCAAATAAAAAGTTGTGTTCCTTCTGCACTGTTCGATACTTATTGGGCTTGAAAATTCCATCAAATTTTTCCCAGTGTATACTATATTGTAAACTTGGTACTTAGTTCCCCAACATATTAGTTCCCATGCCTTTAAGGCAGCATCTTTTCTCCAGAGCCATTTAAATACTCCTGCCCATCCTCCACTCTTCATGAGCAGTCCCATTAGCTGAAATAGATAAAAATAGTTCTATAATGTTGGGTGAAGAACAGAGCTTGGATTTAAAACAGAATTACGGCAGTGGTATCAAATATTTAATTAAAGAAAATGGTAAAGCACTTGCTGCTGAGGTGGTTTGGATAGGAGTCTCCTTTCCCTAGGCTATGGGATGCATACCCTGAGTGCATGAACTGTTAAAATAAACAGCTCATGATTTGCACATCCTGTGAGAACTGACTGTACATTTGAATAGGTTTACTGAGCTGCTGTTCTCTGTGGATCTTTTTCCTGATCATAAAATGTTGTTAACATCTGCTGTTGTCAATACAAAGAGAGAGTACACCAAACAGGGTAGGTGGAGTCTGTTTGATCAAAGTCCATGTAGAAACTACATCAGTCATAAAGATGAGGGATAGGGAAGCAAATTGCTTTATTTTTATTGTCAAACTTTAAGAGAAAGGTAGGCTGAGTTAAGCGAATGCTTTGTAATGTTGTAATGGTGTGTGCATAGCTCTGAACAAATCAAGGACAAATCCAGAAATAATCAGGGACACTTTGAAAATATTAGCATAGTATTATTAACTTGAAGTATTGATAGAATAAATTGGTATGTAGAGGGAAATGTGGCAAAATCACAGGGAGCTTGAAATCTGTTGCTTGGATCTGAGTTTCGAACGGTAGGTCATTTTTCTCAACAGCTCCTTGTGGAGTGGAGACTGAAGTTATCGGAAAGTAGTGTAATGCAGTTAGTCCTTTTCCCCATCATGGAAGCAGTCCTACTCTTTACAGCTAACATGTGCAATGTTTTGAAAATCAAAAGGCTGTAGTCGCAGACTGTGCTGTATGTTTGCATTTCAAACACAGATACTGTTGTAGTAAATAAAATTATTTCAAAGTTTATAGAAATAACCACCAACATTTTAATGTGTCAGAAATTATTCATATAAACATACAGCTGTTAGCAGTTTCAAAACAGTGCAGAAAACTTCCCAAACTGCTTTCTAATGTTGACAGGAGTTTACAGTTCATACTCTGTGGAGTCAAACTGTAACACTCCCACCTAATCCGTACTTTCGGACCATGTAGTGTATATACATGACAGCAAAAACTGAACCATGTAGAGTGCTTGCAAACAGCCACAACTAAATGTAGTGTTTTGATTAAAATATTTAAACCCATGCCATAATGCCGACTGACTGTGTGCATGCAGAACAAAGCAATATCATCAACACCATACACTTTGGTTCTGCACTTGTATGAATTGAACATATTGCATCTTGGGAGTTTTTGGAAAAGTTAAACAGTGTTCTAATTTGGATTTGTGACTTTAATTCGATTTAAATTAGTCACATCCTCTGAACAGCAACTTCAGTAGATGAACCAGGCAACCAGCAATAAAATAGATTTGTGTGTTTGACAGAGCTTAAATGGTGGTCTTGCTTGTGTGTATCACCAAGCTTTACTGTAGAGTTCAGCACATGAACTAAGTCTGGATTGACTGCCTTAAGAGCAGTTTATAAGTGATTGTTTACTTACTTGATAACAGAATTTAAATTAATATACATACGTTAAAGCAGTCTGTAACTCTAATTACTGTCATTAAGTGTAATTTACCACCTTTTCTCCAAAAAATCACCAGTTTTAAGAGTGTTTTAAATGGAGAGAGAGAGAAAATTTCTTGTCAGAATTGGGGACCGTTGAGCAGTATGAGTGTATGCTATCCCAGGAAGATAGGGTGCGCTCAAAACTTGGAATAAAACAACACATTATGCTAAACGCCTCTTCTTACTTGTACCACTTGTAAAACTAAAGGTGATGCACTGAACTGTGCTTACTGTAGTCCAGGGTTTGATTCCTTCACCTTCTATCTGCCTATTGTTTGACTCTCACTGAGCAAATCACTCAAGAAGGCCATGCTGGTGAACTGAGTGAGTGTGCACAAGGTTCATCTGGGTCAGTGTTCTACTCTGGTTAATAAATAAAAAAAATAACTATAGACTTGTTCACAACAGTCATTTTTACCTATTTGCTGAGGTAAGCCCACTGGACAAAATGTCAGTTTCTACTGGCAATCCAGGAGCGCTGTCTGGTCAAGTGACTTGCTCAGAGTCACAGAGTAGGCAAACGAAGCTAGAATGAATCAAACCCTGTAATGAGGGCACAGGAAGTAGCTCATTAATAGCTCAGAGTTTTGTCCTCTAACTGGTTATATTTTGTGCTAATATGTTGTCTGTTCTTCAATTTGCATTTGAATGTTGGTATCCCGCAATTCCATTGGAGTGGGTGGGATTACATAATTATATATACAAATTTTATGTTAATCAGTGTCCAGATATTTGGCTGGTTGTACCCACATTTCACAGGCTTTTGTCCAGATTTTTGATGTTTCCAGGTTGAGAGGTATGCAGGGCGGTTTGTTTCTGGGGCTAGTTCTGGGCTTAACGTCTGGCAGGTGCAGCAGCCTCTGTGCAGTCATTGACATTGTTGTACAGTGTTTCTGAGAGCAATTCTGTGTAGGCTTCTGTGTTTTCAGTGCTTGGAGGAGCTTTAACTTTTGACAAACTATTACTTAATAAAAGCTAGTTTGCCTTTGAATAATTTGTAACAACAGTAAAACCAGTAACAGTTAGAAAGTCAGTTTTGATTTTGAAGGAGACGGCTTTATGGTCAGACCTTACCAGGGAGGAAGAGACATGGGTGGCTTCAGCATTCTCCTGTATTTCCGAATAGGAGGACCAGTGTGCTGGAACTTGCAGTGGGTGTATTCATTATTTGGTCATAGGTGTTTGTATTTACAAAGTCCAGGAGGCTCTGTGACTATAGATTTGAGGCTGTGTAGGATTCCAATCTATATATGATTAAGTAAAGTCTCCTGTGAGTAGGCTGTAATGTTGGATGGTAAGTGTTCCCTGTAGGTGCAAGAATGCATTTTGAGCTTGTTGAGATAACAGGAGGTGACCTATAGCTGGTGAGGTTATTGCGCAGGATTTTGTTTATGGTGATTTTCATGTAGAGGAACTCCAGTGTGCCATCTTGTTTGACCACCTTAGAGGTATGCTTGTTATTGATGTACATTGCGACACCTCCACCTTTAGCCCTTGTCTGTGCAGCTACTGATCTAAAATTGTGGAAGGCACTGAAACCTTGCACTACCAGGTACTATTTGCCACTTTAAGACATGTTTCAGTAACTGCACAGATATGTATATTCTCAACTGTGAGGAGGACTTGGAGGGAATGCAGTTTTTTTTTTTTTACTTAGGTTCCTGGCATTGAGCAGTAACACCTTGAGGCTCAGGTGAATTGATTTTGCTATGTTGGTAGGTTTGTCAATTTGGGGTGGATAACGTTTTAGCCAGTATTCAAAATGCTGGACAGCCTGAGACATAGAGACATAGTCTGAGAGGTCTATAATGTCTCTTCATGTAGTTCACAGAGATCCACCTCAGGTCATTTACACCTACATGGACTATGATGGAATCTTACTGATACCTGCCGTGTAATGACGTGTGTGTGTGTGTGTGTGTGTGTGTGTGTGTGTGTGTGTGTGTGTGTGTGTGTCTGTCTGTGTGTGTGTGTGTGTGTGTGTGTGTGTGTGTGTGTGTGTGTGTGTGTGTGTGTGTGTGTGTGTGTGTGTGTGTGTGTCTGCATGTATATAGAAACTAAGTGTTAACTTCTCTTTATCCAGCCTGGTTAGAGTGCCACCAGTGTTTCTTGCAATGGAGCCCCCTATGACAAGAGTCCTGAGAAGTGTGTTTTCTTGCATTAGGGGTTCAGTGTTTGGGGATCCATTGACAGGGACTGTATATGTAGTGTTAGGTGTCATTTTTTCTAAGTGTTGTTGGGCCTGCAGAGGCATAGCTTTCACAGCGGGTAGTCTAGGTGATCTTTGTTGTTTAGGAAAACTGCTGTAAGTGTATAAGCATACATTAGTCTATGTGTGTGCATGTGTTCTGTCCTATGTGAGGGTGGTCTTGTGTGCATGGTTTCGACAACCTGATGTGTGGTTGTATGTTAGATTTTAGCCTTCAGTGTCATTGTGTAATTACACTTCTCACATACTGTATCTGTTTCTTAAAGGATTAGGTTGTTGTTAGTAAACATGAGGCAGTTACTACATTGTCTCGAGATGCCCATATCCACAAAGCTAGCGAGGGAAAAGTTAGAAAATTGCATATCAATGCCTTTCAGTCCTTTGATTGGTGAGTTACTGGAAGGGATATATTGGGGTTAGAAGGCTGCTAAGGGTGCTTTGTTGATGCATACTAATAAGGGTGCTTCACTGGGAAAGATTATGCTAAACACAACAGATTCTACTAACCTTAATGTTTGCACACTACTGAATTCTACTAAATCTATAGTATTTCCACTCAACACCCAACTAGCTGCTTTAATCTTATCGGCTCATAAGGTATTTGCCCTACATTTATAATATGGATTTATGGACTAATCTATAGGGAATATTTGCTCTCTAGGTATTTGCTACTGTACGGGGCACTGCTAACCATTTCTGTATGGTGAGCATCTCTGGAAAAATGCTCAAAATTTATAGCAGCACAAAAAAACCTCCCAGAAAACTAACTAATGCACCTTCTGGTAAATAAGACAACTACACAATGAGCCCTTTTGTGTGTTTCCCAACTCACAATGACCAGGCAGACACCTCCTGCCACAAAATGAATAAGTCCAGTCCTCCTGGTGTAAAAACACAGAAGAGACCCACAAGTGCAATGCTACCATAAAACAATTAAACAACATACTGAAGGTGGTTTCAAGATAGTCTTACCGCTTTAACACTGAGAGGAAGAACATTTTTTTTTTACAAAAATACAGTGAAATACAAAAATAAAAGCAGAAAACAGTAGTTATCACACAAAAATAACTTATGCAAGTGTGATTTAGCAATATAAAGTACTTAGCTTTACCTGGATGGCACCAGATACAAGTAAAACATTTCTGTAACAAAGGCTATGATGGCAATCTTTTGTAAAATAACTTCATATCTGTATTCAGTTTTAATTTATTTTGGTATAGAATTTATTTGTTTTTAATCCTTGATTCATCTTTTTGTAATAAAGCTTAGGGCTTATGCTCTTTAATAAACTTGAAGTTGAAGAGATTTGCCACTAAGGCACTGTTCTTTGCATAGATAAAAATATAGTCACCAAAGACAGGTCTCTAGTGCCTAATAGATCCAACAGTCAGAATTTGCATTTTGTTGAAAGTGAAGCTGTCATTTAGTATAAGCAAGCATTCCAAACTGACAAGTACTTGTTAAGGCTTGATTTTTTCTTACAATAAATAGAAAGTGTTTCAAGAATTGAACATTTTTTAAACTGTGCTTTATTGAAACAAATGTAAAAGAAATGCAAGAGAAACATGATCATACAAGAAATCTTAAG
The DNA here is from genome assembly GCF_019279795.1 of Protopterus annectens. Taxonomy (NCBI): domain Eukaryota; kingdom Metazoa; phylum Chordata; order Ceratodontiformes; family Protopteridae; genus Protopterus; species Protopterus annectens. Next base: position 583,171,272 of record NC_056737.1, read on the forward strand.
CAATATATAGTGGACATAGGCCACCTGTAAATGATTCATCTTCCAGGCCCCTGGTTGTAAATATTTCATCTTTCAAGCCCCTGCTTACATTTGTCAAGGGTACCAAAACTTGCCAGAGATTTGCGATGCATGGCTAGGTTTAAAAAAAGGCTCTTGTTGTTAGCCTAGTAAACACCTATGAACAATATATACAAGGTCAGCATAACAAGACAAACAAAATTTTCAAAAATGGAAGCCCAAACTTCTCCTTTCCAAAAGTAAAAACTGCCACAGTAATAGCAATTTAGGGATGAATCAGTAGAAAGTGCAGATGTTTGTTGCACAAAATTAATATTATTAACCTCTACTTGACATTTCCCCAAACCCTAAATATTTGGAGGCTAAGACCCATCTTTGTTCAAATACAGAATTTTCTTAAAATGTTGTCTAAGAAAACTGTCAAAACACTCTGGAAATCACAGATTGTACTTTACAGATTTTCAAAATAAAAATCTGTGCCACGCTAAACAGGGTCCAACCAACAAGCAGGGTTTTATGTCTGTTGTCTTTTGCCTTAGGAAATATACCCAGCAACCAGAGTTTCCACAATTCCTGTCTCTTTAGATACTCTAAAACCTTCAGCCATCAACTCTTTAAGCCTTACCCAGGAGTTGTTAATGTTTATACTACACCATAACATATGAAAATTGACCACCACTCTTTCCTATATCTGTAACAATTAACCTAAGCACCTCTGCATGTTCATGCCAGGCAGGCTGGTGTTACACACCATCTAAAAAAAGTCTAAGTTGTCGTTCTTAAACTTTGTCCATTTCTACAGATATGAAGGGGCTTCCCAAACCTGTATTATTCAATTATGTCCAGCCTGGTCCCTTTCTTAACCTCCTTCTTATTTTTATTAATCTATGCACTGCAAGCACCCTGCATTCCCAAATATCATTATAGATTGATCCTGTGGTTGCTTTTTTGATCCCCTTCCACTTCTCCCAGATTAAACACCTTCCCACATTCTCTGCTAGCATATGTCTCTGCCAAATTTGAGAAAGATGACAGTAACACACCCTTTATGTGAAATGAATATCAGAAGGTGCAAAAGTCCATAACATAAGTACCTGCTGGTTCTGCCAGTGACATTGCGTACACATGCTTCTTTGATTTTAGCTGAGACACTAGACCGTACAAGAAGGTGCAACCACAATATACTGCTCAGTCCTCTGACCCATTCCATATCACTGTACAAAACATATTCCTCAGCTGAAATAGTCTGACAGCTAGGCCAGGTTTCTTTTGCAAAAGTGAATATAGGGGGTCTCTCCAAATTCCATTTCTCTTGAGCTACCACTTCATGACATTAATTTTCTACTCTCATAAGCTGTACTATTTTACCTGCCAGTGTATATCTGGCCAGATACTGGATTCCTAATCCCAGCCTCTTTCAGGACTTCAGCAAATAACCAATTACCTCTGATAAGCATCTGTCTCCCTTCTGCAATATTCCAGTGGTAATGCACTCATACAATTTCCTTACAATAAGGTGAGATGCCAGAATAGGTAAATTATGAAAAACAAAAATAATATTTAGCAATATAATAGTCTGCGTGGCATACACCCTGCTGAGATTATGTTAAAGTGGACTAAACTAGGGCTTAGCACTCTGTCTCTCCTCACCAGACTATCCAAATTTTGGTCAGCTATTGACATTAGCATCATAACTACTCTAAGTCCCAAAGACTGAGGGATCTCTCGCTAAGGGTAGCCCTACATCCAGCCAGTGTATCAAAGCCTTTAATTCTTACCAGCATTGTATATCAGACGTATGCTAACTGCATGAGAATAGGGCATAAAACTGATGTATGGATGCTCCAAACTCAGAACTACTTTGCCACCAGTCTGAAAGTCATAGTTGAACAATGGTCTGAACACTCTTCACTGTGCTAGTTATACTAATCTTCTTACAGATAAGTACCCCGTTGGGGTTCCTTTTCCTTTATATTGTATTTTGAGGCATCTAAGAAAGGGAAATGTCAGAGTGAGAGGCAGATTCCTGATAAGGATGATCATGACAAGTGTTTGTTTTTGTCTAGGCACTTCTTATGACCACACTCAGTGTTCTATTTGTTCAGCATTTGTGCCAAAGACTCTTAACAGCAATCTGACTTTGCTTTCCATTTGTCTTGACAACCAATATCTCAGGTTGTTGACCCAGGGCACCCTGGCCAAATCCACCCACCCTGAGGTACATCCGGCCTCTTAAGTAAAAGGCCAAGATGTCAAGGTCTGATACTGCTGCTGTCCAGCCTCAGCTGAGTGTCTGTCTTGAGGTGGATGATTTTCCTGAAGACCACCCACTGCTGATGTTGATTCTGTTTGAGGCCAGCATGGAACCAACTTCTTGCTCATCCTCTGAGGCTTTACAAACATCCACAGCAGATGTGGAGCTGATCATATCTAGTTAGAGTGGAAGTTCCGGGTGCCCTGATTGAAAAAAGCAGGGTTCTGAGCCACAGAGGTTGGTTAAAACTGATGACCCATTAAGAAAAAACAAAAGAGTAAGCATATTTTCCCCACTCCCGAGGATCCTCAGAGGGAGTGGCAGAATTTTACTTAGGACTTGTTTAACGCCCTGATAACTTTGAGACCACCTCAGGGTGTTTCTACTCCTGCCCCTCATTGGTTCTCTACTCCTAAAACATTAAGGGAACCTGATTCATCTGTTGAGAAATCCAGCTCAGATGAGGATTCATTGGCCTACTCCTCCCAATTGCTATCATCTTTGGATTATGGCTCTGAGGAAGAGGAGTCCTAATGTCCTGACTCCCCTTTGGAAGAGTTGTCCTTGGGGGATAAGTGGTTCACATGATGGAGCATTTTAAATGGAACTGTTCCTAGGTTTCTGACATCCAGCAACAGTATTATGAGTTGTTACAGATGGATTCCCTTAAGCCTTCTGCTGATCCCCCTGTCTTGTTCAATTTGTTGGATTCTTTTTCAGCTGCTTCCTTGGCTCCTGATTCCCAACCACCTGGCCTTAAGAAGCCTGACCATTTCTATATGGTTGCCAGAGGCTTTTAAGTTTCTTTATAAGTGTCCTCCTCCTGACTATGTTGTGGTCTCTGTCTCTGCTGATGAGCTTTCCCAGACTGGGGAAGAAAATCTGTACTTCTGCCACCCTTGTATTTCATGACATAAACTATCAAACTCATGTGTCCAAGTACTTTTTATCCTTTATATTCCAGCTTTGGGGGAGCCTGTCTGACCTGCTCTATTCTGAGGCTAAGTCCATTGCTCTTCCTTTGGTGGAATCTACATCTTAGGTAGCTTGTCACTCCATCAAGTTTCACTACAATGCTGCTGATTCCTCCTCTACAGCTGTTGCTTAAGGCTCTGTCATGAGATGCTATTCCTGGCTTTATCTTTTGGCTTTGCCTAATGACCTTAAGGCTGATCTTTTTGAAGCTCCTTTGGGTAATCAAAATCTCTTTGGTATTGCAGTGGTATTACAGGACAAGAGCAAGGTCATGAAGGACCTTAAGCAGATTTTTCTCTCCCATTCCTACATTTCAGAGGAAGTATCCTACTAAAGCTGCTTTTGTTCACTGACAGCCTCACCCCCCCCCCACCAAAGGTAAGAAAGTTCCAGACAAATCAACCTAGTTGCCTAGACCTTGAGAACCTTCCTTTCTGGACAAATTTGCCTCCATCTGACATTCTAGTAATAATAGATAAACTCTCCCAGCTAGGCATCAACCCATATGTTACCAGATGGGTAGCTAACTGGCTCACTGATAGAACCCACTCAGTCAAAATAGGGCAAGCCACCTCTAGTAGTAGAACTGTAATGAGCTGTGTACCCCAAGGATTGGTCTTGGGGCCTCTACTGTTTGGGATATACTTTTCTGAGGCGCAAGCCAAAACTAGTGGTCTGTGGCTGACCAAGTTTGCAGATAACTGCAAGCTGGGTGCTGTCTTAAATTCCTCTAGTGATGTGAACATCCTCCAAAAGGGCCTTACCCAAACTATTGACTGGTGCCAGTAGCATGGCCTCAAACTGAATGCCAAGAAATGCATCATTATCCCCTTTGGAGAAAATGGCATGCCCACTAATTAACAATGTACTAAGCATGCATTCAGTCATGAGGGACTTGGGGAGTTCAACCATAAAGAAAAATACTGGATCATCACATTGGGTGCATTGTTTTCACCAGGACTCAATGACCATTTATAACCACAATTTTTATGAATGGAACATTTTGCTATTGCTCATTTATTTTATTATTTTTTGGTATATGTTTTGAACATTGTCTTGATGGTCTTGTTTCATTTATTGTTTGCCCATTAACAGTGCATACATTCTATTCCTGTGGAAATTATTGTTCCGGGGGACATTATTGTACATTTATAGTGCACATATATATGTTTTATTCCTGGGCAAAATTTTTTTGGTATTTTTGTCTCCAAATGGTCATTTATATTTATTTATGTATTTTATATATGTATTTTGTTTTCTTTCACTTGTTTTTCTTTTGATTTCAATTCATGTATTAGTACTAGTGGTAATATATCTTGGATCTCATTGGTGGGGGTTGTCTATAAATATTCATGAGGTCTACTGTTGTATTTTTAACTTATTTCTACACTGAAGAAGGCATTGTTCTGCCGAAACCGGTCTGAATAATAATAATAAATTATAGTCTGATACTTATGTATCATTCTTAGTGTTTTCTTTCTCATCTGACCAGTGGTGGCTGGTGACTTCAAATCAAAGGGGGGCTGCAAGAGATAGCCGAATGGGTGGGGGTCAATGGGAATGAGTGTGGCCAAAAGCAAAGGGGAGGAGCTATGCTCAAAACCACAAAAAATGTAACTTTAATTAAATACTCTGCCCTGAGTGCAAACCATCATTATGAGAGTCCAATCAAGACAAAATGAAGTGTAGAAGAAAAAACATATTTCAATCCATTGGCTGCATGACAGCTTACTTAATATCTAGATGGAAACAAAAAGGTTGTGAGGCATGAAAAAATAAATTACTTTTTAAATACATTACTGGAATGCTAGTCAAACTCAAGTATAAGAATAACAAGCAGCACTCAACTCAAACTACTTATCCTTGCACTGCAGTTCTAATTATAATTTATATTCAGCTTTATTAAAGTACCAAGTAACATGCTGAAAGTAGCAATCTTTGTGATACCCCACTTGTAAAAATGTTTCTCATCCAAAAAAGACCTGCTGCCTGACAACAACTATGTACTTGTTTCATGGGGAAAATATGATCAAAGTAAAAAATGAAAAGCAAACAGGAAACACGCTCAACATACAGTGCTTAAAGGATTACTGCACAGGATATGGACCACACATGATAGATTGGCATTCTGTTTAGTTTGTAGGTAAAGCCTGTAATGAGATCTTAAAATAATGTAATCCTGTCCTTTATTACAAATACTGTCATATGCATTTCAATACCCAAGGCTTATATGTTATGTAGTTATGTAAGTATTCTCTGCATGGCAACAACAGAAAGGCTTTCAATGTTGGCAATTCTTTAACAGTATGCTTATCAAAACTTACTTGCATCTTACAATCTCAGACAAGCTTACCAGATGGTCATTAAAGTACTGCTGCTTAAACACAGAGCAACAGGCACTTTCTGAATAATAATAAGCATAAATCAACAGTATAAAAATATGACAGAAACCAGAACATTCTGCAAATTCAAGGACAGATGAAAAGCCATTGTAGTACTTCTGTCTACCTTGGATGGGGGGATAGTCTGCACATTTACACTGCATAACTGCTCCTTGCCTTGCTTGGACACATCCAGAGTCACTACATGGGGGAGTGGGGTGCAACAAGTATGTCACAATTTGAAATGTCTCTGGCTGACTGCGATAGCCCTGACACATTTATCATACCTCTCAACCTCAGAGCAAGAAATCTGGACAAAGCTATACATAGAAGTGGGACAAAAGTCCAAAAATAAGGACAATTTTTAAATATTGCTCTTATAAACTTAGAAAGATAATAGAATAGTAGGTCTTGCATTAGTATTAATTTTTCTGAAGGGTATGAAATCTGAAACTGAAATGTCTGTCATCATTTTCTAACTTCAGTCTTTAATGATTTGACACTAATTTGCAAAAAAATCCCACAATTTTATGAAAAATGGACCAGAAATGTGATTCAAAAATATAAAATAGCCACATAATACAGCTGGGAACCTGTCAAAGAAGGGATACTTTTTAATATTAGTACTGCTAACTTGAGCAGCTGACAAAATAAAAAAATCTACATGCATTTCTGAAATAAAAGTAATCTATAACTGATTATTACAGTTATTTATTAATTGTAAACCCTCCATGTTTTCTTTCAAAATTGCCATTTTGCAGAGGGATTATTAGGGGAAAAGCAACATTTTTGAGCCAAAATCGGGGACAGTTGAGAGGTTTGGATATGCCTAATTCTATAAAGCAATTTATTTGCATGTACCTCTTCAACCTGTTAATGCAGGAAATCTGGACAAGGCCAAATATATGGGGGGGGGGATATAAACAGTACTAAAAATTGCTCTTGTATGAAATGAGACAGTTGATCGAATAACAGGTCTTGCTTTCGCATGCATTTTTCTGAAGGTTATGAAGTCTGAAACTCAGTGTTTGTCATTATTTAGTAACTTCATTCCTAAATGATTTGACAGAAAACCACAAATTTTATGAGGAACAAACGAAAAATAAGAAGCAAAAATCTATTCATTCTGCAAAAATCTGGACAGTTGAGAGGTATAGTTCAGCCGGGGCTGTCTTTGAGTTTGCTGCCCTTCCCCCCTCACAAAATCATGGTCGAATGGAGCTTCCCCCCTACAGCCATTCCAATGAACCATTACTTGGCTATTTCACCCCATTTACCATAAACACTAATGTGCATACTGCTTTACTACTGCGATGATTTGGACTTCATTTAAAAGTTTTATTTTGCATTTCACAGCGCAAACACTAATAGATATATCTGCTAAACAAAGCAATGCAGTCTCACAATGAAAACAGACTTAGCATTAAAACTTCTCTGCCCTTGAAAACTCACAATCACTGAAACAGCATTGAAACCCACATTCAAAGAAAATACATTTTGCCAGTGACAGATTAACTTTGGGTTTGGGCTGTTTTCAAATCACAGGCCCCTTGCACATGAAACATACTTGCTCTTTCATACACATAGCTCTCAACCTCTTAGCAAAAACACCCAGGCAAAGCCAGTAATGGGGGAATATAGCCCCCAAACATATTCAGTGAATTCAGTTCTTACCATAGATCTCATCCTTAGCACAAAACCTGCATGAAGCCAATATTGGGGGATACAGTCCCAAAAATAGGGACAAATTTCAAATATCCATCTTATACACTTAGAAAATTGCTAGAATAAAAGTTTTTGTGTTACCATGCACTTTCTGAAGAATATGAAGTCTGATATTCAAATGCATGTCATTTTTAACATTTGTTAACCAGGAAAGTATGACTTGGAACAAAAGCTAATTTTTAGCAGAGGCCCAGGGAGAAACACTCCAGACAGACACATGTCTTTGTAAGATGGGAGGGCACTAGAGGAAACAAAAACAGGGAGGGCATACATACTCCACAGAGAAGGTAAGGCACCCCAGCCAAGAATCAAACCAGAGAACATGTAGCTGTTAGGCAACAATGCTACCACTGCTCCAATGCACTACTAGCTTTGCAAGGACACAAAAATACAGAAACCACAGATTTTTATGAGGAGCAGAACAAGTATGAGGGAAAAATCTGCAACATTTTTACAAATGGTGGTGGGTAGGGAATTCAGGCTCTTGCCACCTGGGCCCAAGGTATAGGGTTCAAGCCTTATTCTCTATCCACCACCATGTAGTACGTGGGGCATTTCACACACACACACACACACACACACACACACACACACACACACACACACACACACACACACACACAACAGGTAAATCCTTCCACAGCTTTGTTCATTGGAGCAGCACTAATTACATCCTTCCACAGCTTTGTTAAGCCTGCAAGATGTCCTTCCCTGACAAGACTCCCAGCCTGCCAACGTTGGAGTCTGATCCCTTTCCTGTGACAGTCTATACAGTTACAACTGCATAGACTTCTGGGATCTCTGCACTTGAATGTTTTGTTATCTGGACTGCTGCCGAGACAGTCTGCGCATGCTCCAGACTGTCTCAGCAGCAGTCTGGAAATGCAAGTGCGCATGCGCGAAAGTCCGCTATTTGCGATAGTTTTTTCTTTTTTTTTTCTTTTGTGTTTTATTTTATTTTATTTAACTTTCTTTCTTATTTTACAGCTGGGGGGGGCTGCAGTCCAGTAGTCCAATAGCATGGGCCGCCCCTGCATCTGACACATTTTTTGCTGGCCTCCTGTTGTTAATGTTGAATACTTTGGCCGTGCATTGACTTACGCACATAGCAGCATGTTTGGTTGTGATTTCTACATGGCCCACCTCATAAATAAGGGTATTTCATTCAGGAACAAGGAGTTCATAACATCCCTGTACTCCTCCATTATCAGACCCATTATCAAGTACAATGCCCACTTCGGCATGTACCTTGCCAAGCACATAGAGCAGCTGGAGAGACCACAGAGGTTCCTGACCACGAATATCCAGGGTCTCAAACACCTATCCTATACAGATATGCTAAAAGCCCTGTCACTCAACTCAGTCATCAATCATCTCAGTCATGTAAGCATCCTTACAACTCTTGTATGCCCTGCGCTGATGAAGGGAGCATAAATCTGATGTACGGTGCTGGAAACTATTAAAAGCTTTAGTATACTGGCCTGAATAAGGGCTAGCCTTTGCAGGAGATCCCATAAGTTATGAATACTGCAACAGTGAAGAGAAGAACATTTACTGTTACGATAAGATTTCACACAACTGTACTTTATCAACTGTCAAGATACCAATGCATTCTTGGTTTAATAATGCACATTTAATAATGCTCTGCAAATAAAATAAAACTACTTCTAATACTGTTCTCTTCCTCTTGATGCCCTGAATACTGCTATACTTTATATGCCAAAAGAAATGATACCTTTTTGAAGTACATGCTGTGTTCAGTAACAACCTGTCTGGTCACAGCTGAATGCAGAAAGCATTCATTTGGATAAGATAATTCCCCTTTTCCCCAAGATTCACTGACCTCTGAGTTGATTACATTACTGGTGATAACATCCTGCACAGGCTAAGTCTCTTGCATTGTGAGCAGGGAGTTCCTTGCATCATACAAGCACATTATTTAATTATAATTTTTTTTTAACACATTTTCAAGCTTCTACCATTCCAACTCAAAGTATGAAACCACATATTTTACTCTTCCTTAAAATGGCAACCTCAGGTCAGTTGCAATTATACAAACCTTGTCTGACATGTCATGATCTGCATATGCTGTCCATATGTATGTCAATTAAATATGAGCAAAGTTACATAGAACTTTACCACAAAATGTTTTGCTGTCAGTATCTTTATCAGAATAACTAGGAAAAGGGGATAATTTTGCAGAAAAACTCCTGGATGAAAAAAATATAAGCAACTTGCAGATACAGTTAACATTTCCCATCTTCAGAGAAGGAGGGAACATTGTTTTTATGTTCTTACCAGGGTACATCTGTGAACTATCGAGTAGTTTATACATTTCATATAATAAGCCCAATAATCATCAACATCAGTTTCTTTTTTTAACTGTATTTATATACTAAAAGAACAGAAGAAGAATAAGAGTTTTTGTTTTTTTTTTTTTTTACTTTTCTGAATATTTCGATTTCCTCCCATATTACAAAACATGCTGATTGATTGGATACACAACATTTTATGTATACTGCATTTATCATTGTTCTTTTGTACCATGATGCAGCTGAAAAGGTACTGTGTGGACACGTCCACTTACCTTGTCAATGAATAAACAAACCAATAAGTAAGTAGATTGTAGTATTACAAGCGATAGCAGCATATCACTAAACAACATTTTAATCTGTAAACTGTAAAAGTCACATCTGACCAACGGTCTCCATTTCTTGTTAAAAGACTTGTTTAAAAAAAAAAAAAGAAACAAATGAAATTAAGTGTTTTCATCCATTGAGCTGGACTTCTTGAGAATCTAAATGCAGTAGTCACACCTTCTCTTTTATATACTGATAAAGCAACAATTAAAACCTAATAAAACTTAATTGGCTTTTAAGATTCAACAATATCAATGATGCTAAATGAATCACTAAAAGTTTTTTTAAAAAATGTACAAAATAATGTAAAAATCAAGTCTATATATATATATATATATATATATATATATATATATATATATATATATATATATATATATATATATATATATATATATATATATATAAAACATTATTTACGTTCTTATTCAAATCTCAGCCTCAGCAAATTTATGTGTATATATAAAACATTATGTATATTTTTCAGATTTCAAATTCAGCATAGGTTTCAGGTTAATCACATCATTAAGACCTGGGGGAAAATTTGCACACAGTTTAATCTGCCGTTTAATCTCCCTTACTTCAAGGAGCATTTTCAGATCCCCACCTCTGTGATTATTTTTAACTTGTTCTAATTTAAGTCCAACACATACGTCACTAGAAGACAGATATCTAAAAAGGGCATTGTTAGTGTTTTTTGTCCTTATTTGGTAGGTGTGCTCATAAATTCTATTCCTAAAGGCACTGTACATTTTGCCCACATAGAAAGCTGGACACTGACAACACTTTGCCAGATAAACAGCCCTTTTTTCAAACAATTAAGTCTAATAAAACTAATCCTGGACTATACTTTATTCTCTAATGTGATTGAATCTAACTGCAGAATATACTGGCATTGATTACATGATCCACACTCGTAAATTCCCTTGGTAATATAAGGGCTTAAGTTAGTGCCTTCCCATTCAAATAGGTGTTTAAAATTGAAAGATGTTTTACACACAAAAGTAGGTGACATACCTACTGCTCCTAAAACATCAGAGTTACTAGACAATAATGCCCACCTTTCCAAAAAATCTGTCTAACTTTCTTAGCTTGGCCACCATAACCCAAAATCATTGCCCTCTCAAATGTACTAGATTGACTTTTTTGTGGGGTTTGCAGCAATTCACCTCCTAAAAGGGACTTATATTTGTTACCTCATTGTGACACAGTATATTCCTTAGAGTCATTGATGAGGGGCATGAGATATCCCCTCGCTAAAAGCATTTTGGCTATCAAATCCAACTCAGCTTTAACATCTTCAAAGTCAGAGGACATTCTCATTGGTCTAATGATCTGACCTTTGACAATACTCTTTTTGTTTGATGGGATTGATGGCTGCTATTATAGTCCATATAAAAATTACTGAAAGTGGACTTTCTATAAAGTCTAGACCTAAAACTAGCACCCATCTTAAAAAAATGTCATGTTGAGATAATTAATTCTTTCAGAACTAAAATCAGTGAATTTTAAAAACACAGAACTGTTCAAATAAGTCATACAGTCTTCAATTTCCTGGATAGGTCCCTTCCATAATTCAAATATGTCATCCAGGAATCTGACATATAACTGAATATATTTCTTATAGAAACTACTGTTGAAAATAGTTCTGTTCTCCCATTCAAGCAAGACTAGATTTGCATATAATGGGGCGCAAGTTGCACCCATCGCTACATCTTTGATTTGCTTAAAATGTTCCACTTCAAAAAAAATAAAATAAAATTATTATTCAAAACCAAACTCATCAAGTCTTTAATTAAATCAATGGTTTAATTGTCTAAGAAGTTTAACCTTAACATACTCTCATAAAAAAATTCCAAACCCTCATTTCTAGGTATTGATGAAAATATGTCTGTGACATCAGTTGTAAGAAAAACTATATCATCAGCCCATAGATTGTTTTATAACCTACTCAAAAACTCCCAGGAATCTATAAGAAAATGCTCAACTATCTTGTAACTTGGTTTTAACCATCTATCAATGACAGTTCCCAACGGGTATGTTTTTGAGTTCCTACTTGAGAAAATGGACCTAAAGGGTGGTTTTGCCACATCTTTATGGACCTTTGGTAATCCAGATATGGTGGCTGTTGATGGAAATTTCACATTAAGAAAATTGTACAGCTCCTTAGACAGTCTTTGATCCAAAAGATACTCATCCAGTAAGGACTCAGTGTTCTTATAATTAACATTAATTTCATTGCCAGAAACAGAGAGATAATTCTCACCTTTTCTCAAAAACTCAAACATAATTCTAGAATATGCAACAGAATCAAAGAGTACAACCCCCCCCCCCCGGTCCGGCTTCATAATCCGGATAGTTGCATCTTTCTTTACTTTATTTAGTAATATTTTCTCATTCTTGGTTAAATTACTATAAAAATTCTTCCTATTCTTTCTTAAACTTCTAATTTGTATAAATTGGCAGTAATAATATTTTCAAACATGGCTAAAGAAGGATTCATAGGGGGGTTTGAAAGTACTTCTTTTTAACCCACCATAAATCTGGTGGTCTTTTGCTTTGTTTTTAAAAAAAACAAGACTAAATTTAGTTTTCTAAAACAGAGTTTGGTTTCTGTAATTGTATCCATTACATTAAATTTGGCAGAGGGGACACATTTCAGCCCCTTAGATAAAATAGAAAAATGTTCTTTTTTGTTAGCATAATTATAAATATGAAAATCATTCAATCTGAAAATAATACCATCAGACTTTACTCTCTGTGTATAGCCATCATATTTGTCTATTCTTTGAAGTTTCTGTAATCCGTAATCAAGGTTTGGCCTGAATGTAGATATTTCCCCTGAGCCCAATTGGGTCTTTGAAAATTATTTCTGGAAAAAAAAAAGGTTTCTGCCCTCCTTACACTTGTCCTGCTTGCTAGTATTGGTACCATTTCCAATAAACTTTTTTTCACCACTCACAAATTTGACAGGGCATGCCACATAGCTTGCATACTGGCCCAAGTCCTTTCTTAATTTTTTAATTTTTCTATCATAAATCTTAAATTTACTGTCTACTATCCTAATTGTTTGTAATAAAAATCTTCCCACTGATCAAATATTAAATTCTTCCGTATATCAGCATTCAGTTTGTCTACTTCCACTAACAACCGGCTAATAGTAACATCATTAAATTTAATTATCTTCCGCATAATCTCAAATCTAAAACCATCAAAAAGTTAACAAAATTTACTTATCATACCATAATCATAGTTCAGACCCAGGGGAAACATAAAAATACATAGCCCCTTAGGAACTACCTTACTCTAACTGTATTTCAACAAGTATGCATTGTCTAATTGCAAATGTTTTAATTTGAACAATTTTTTTTCAAATAATAAAATTAAGTCCTTTAAGATGTCACAGCTAACATAACTTAAGAGAATTAGAGCGAGAGAGAGAAGGTTGGATGATGTGGGGACAGCGAATCAGGAAGTGCAATGGATTATCAAGGTGGAAGTAAGGACAGCTATGAAGAGGATGAAGAATGGAAAGGCTGTTGGTGCCGATGACATACCTGTGGAAGCTTGGAGGTGTTTAGGAGAAGTGGCAGTGGAATTTTTAACCAGATTGTTTAATGAAATATTGGAAAGTGAGAGGATGCCTGAGGAGTGGAGAAAAAGTGTTTTGGTACCTATCTTTAAGAATAAGGGTGATGTGCAGAGCTGCAGTAACTACAGAGGGATAAAATTGATCAGTCACAGCATGAAATTATGGGAAAGAGTAGTAGAAGCTAGGTTAAGAAGGGAGGTGATGATTAGTGATCAGCAGTATGGTTTCATGCCAGGAAAGAGCACTACAGATGTGATGTTTGCTCTGAGAGTGTCAATGGAGAAATACAGGGAAGGTCAGAAGGAGTTGCATTGTGTCTTTGTGGACTTAAAGAAAGCATATGACAGGGTGCCTAGAGAGGAGTTATGGTATTGTATATAGAAGTGGGGAGTTGCAGAGAAGTATGTAAGAGTGGCACAGTATATGTACAAGGGTAGTATGACAGCGGTGAGATCTGCAGTGGGAGTGACAGATGCATTTAAGGTGGAGGTGTGGTTACATCAAGGATCAGCTCTGAGCCCTTTCTTATTTGCAGTGGTGATGGACAGGTAGACAGACGAGATCAGACAGGAGTCCCTGTGGACTATGATGTTTGCAGATGACATCGTGATATGTAGTGAGAGTAGGTAACAGGTTGAGGAGACCCTGGAGAGGTTGAGATATGCTCTAGAGAGGAGAGGAATAAAGGTCAGCAGGACTAAGAGAGAATATATGTGTGTGAATGAGAGGGAGGATAGAGGAATGGTGAGGATGCAGGGAGAAGAGTTAGTGAAGGTGGATCAGTTTAAATACTTGGGATCAACATTTCAGAGTAATGGCGAGTGTGGAAGAGAGGTGAAGAAGAGAGTACAGGCAGGGTGGAGTGGGTGGAGAAGAGTGTCAGGAGTGATTTGTGACAGACGAGTACCAGTAAGCATGAAAGGGAAGCTCTACAAGAGAGTAGTGAGACCAGATATGTTATATGGGTTGCATACAGTGGCATTGACAAAAGGCAGGAGTCAGAGCTGGATATGGCAGAGTTAAAGATGTTAAGATGTTAAGATTTTCACTGGGTGTGACGAGGGTAGACAGGATTAGGAATAAGTATATTAGAGGGTCAGACTAGGTTGGAAGGTTTGGAGACAAAGTCAGAGAGGCGAGATTGCATTGTTTTGGACATGTGCTGAGGAGGGATGCTGGTTATATTGGGAAAAGGATGCTAAGGATGAAGCTGCCAGGTAAGGGGAAAAAAGGAAGACCTAAGATAAGGTCTATTGATGTGGTGATAGAGGACATGCAGGTGGTTGATGTGACAGAGCAAGATGCAGAGGACAGGAAGAAATGGAAACATATGATCCACTGTGGCGACCCCTAATAGGAACAACCAAAAGAAGAAGAAGACCTTTTTGTCTCACATAGCACCTCTCATACTCTTTCATTTAATGAATTAAGGGAATTAACCACCCTGTTGTACATGGTAGTGGATGTAGAATTAATCTATTGTGATAAAAACTAATGGATCTTTTCCTTTACCAGTTAAATCAACAGGTTTTCCATTTAGAGCTGCCCCGGAAACAGAAGCAAATACTCTTGACCCATTTGGGCCATTTCCTGTTTGTGAAAGCAAATCTGTGAGACAAGTGAGCTCTCTCTTAATAATTTCCACTTTGGAATGCATCCGATTGAACTCTTTTTGGTGAACAGGGGAGAAAATTGATGGGATATCATCCAGTGAGTCCATGTTGGACCATGTGATCGAAGCTTTGAACCCAGCATGGAATAGGAAATTTACAGTTTTCTTCAATCTAGTGTGCTCTCAGAGTTGGTATATTTAAATAGCAGGGGCTGTGGGGTGTGCATGGGGGCTTGCCCCCCTGTTAAAATGTAAAGGACAAGCTTTTTTTTAGGATTAGTTTTTGTTGTAGTTTAGAACTTTCAAAACTTTGATCATATGGGTTTTGAAGTTTTAAAATTTCATTAAAACAACATAGACCCATATATTTATATATATATATATATATATATATATATATATATATATATATATTGCAAACAAATTAATCTAAAATGAATAAAAGAAACAGAGAATGCAAACCACTGAAATTCTTTGAGTGACTTACAAAATTTTGACTGCTTCTCTCCTATTAAAAATAAAAATGTCATGAATCAGTAAGTCCCATGTTCAAAACCCACATCAAGCAACTTCTGAATAATGTTACTGTCAGGGATGGTGTTTTAGTAACCTAGTGTGCAGGGCTATTGTTAGAGTTAGCAAAAATGAGTAAGGGTGGACATGGTGGCTTTGTCCCCTGTACCGCTTTGCAGATTACTTTCAACCGCAGCTCTGCCCCTCACCTCATCCCTACATATGTCATTACTAAACATCATTCCCCTAACAGTACCATTGCACAAGATAAAAGAACACATAACACTCACAACACCTAACATAAACACCACAAAATCTGTCCCATAACCTAGCTCTTACTGTAATTCTTACCCACAAACACACACACACACACACACACACACACACACACACACACACACACACACACACTAATTGCTATACAGCTACCATGCACACCTTCATAACTATAACCCTGTCAGTGAAATGTTTATTTTGCTACACATTCTTACTTATATAATCCGGTCATATTAGATTCACACAAAAGAGCATTCACTTGTTTGCACAGTCACTATTTTTTTACACCAGCTTAAGCTTTTATGGAGTATTTTACCTTTTGAATTGTAGCTATATATACATATATATTCAGACATAGCTACATATTAGAATGAAAAATTAAGTTGACACATTTTCAGTACCTCTGGCATCCAAGGACAATCCCAGTGAGACATATACAAACAGCTTATGTGAACTAAGTGGCTCAAGACTGAATTCAAAGAGCAGGAAGGTGTGAAGTGCTACCCTATTATAATTTACCTGGTGACTGCAGGGGTCTGACCATAGTTTTCTGCCATATGCATAATAACTACTGCATGTAAACTATATCCAGACAAATAAAAGTGAGATGTCAGGCAATCAGATATACCATACGTGTCCTTACAATAGTTGTATGAGCAGTTCAATCAAAACAGTAATGTAGGACTTTATTAAAATAGTTATGATTTTTTTTCAGATACCATTCATTGGTATATGCACTGGTCTGGATGGTGAACTAGGCCATGCTCAGCCAAGGCACTGCCCTGTAGTTGCATTAGATTTTCACATAGGTGGAATTTTGAAAGAATCTTTGCATATGAGATAGGCAAGTAAAGATATGTGCATGCCTATGTTTATCTTGTATAGCAGTATGTTTGATTCCAAGAACTGCCCTAGGTTCAGCAGATTGCCTAAAATTTAAATACTAAGTTTTCTTTAAAAAGTGAACCATTTTGATGCAACCTTGCTTAGATGTGTATCCACATACAGGACCAGTTACTAGCTAACTAGTTTAGGTTGACGTAAATGTGGTCAAGTTGTAAAATGTGGTGAAAATACTCAGGAGAGTAATAATGACTGAAGGCAACCAACCTTCTATGTCATGTGAAGATACCCCTGGCTTATACAACAGTAGCATGTCCTACAACTAGAAGAAGGCAAACAGAGATCCATTAGGAAAATCAAAGCATAGTGTATCTAATATCCCTTTGCACAGCAGAGCTGGAGCCTGCACAATCTCTGGTATTTTGCCTATCCATGAAGATGTAGTTTGTTCTAGTCACTTTTCACTGTGGGTTTACCAGCTATAATCAGAGCCTGTGATGATGCTGGAGTATCTCTTAATTATGGCTGTACTAAAGCAGAGGATAGAGAATACTAACTCTTACTGTTTGCTCACTAAATGGGAGATAGAGAGAGAGAGAGAGAGAGAAAGGAGACCTAAAGAACAGGGAGGGGTCATTGAACAGTTTTAAGTATTACAAAGTCCATGAAAAGGACATTGAGGTGCTTTAGTTCCACAAGTATGTGGCATGAAGTGGTTGTGCTTTTACATCATATAGTGGACATCCAAATGGAAAAAGAGGTATAAGGGACCAAGTTCTTAGGTGAAGGTCGGCATTAATGAAGCTTGAAGCAGCAACCGGATGTATTAAGCTTATTAGGAAGGTTTGCTCAACTGGCAGGATAAAAAGATAATTTGAATGTGAAGAGAGTATTATTATCAGTGGAAAGAGAAACTATCTTTCAAAAGGTTCTAGTAATGTACCATCAATGGAGCTCATGTGCAAAAATGGAAAAAGAGGTTGTGGATGAATGGATGGATAGATGGAATAGAACCCACTATTAGTAGGAAGTTGAAGACAGAAAAATACAGATCTGTGCTTTGTTTTATAACATTGTTTGATGACTGTATTCAGTCTACAAAGATGTTTTCAGTGCAAGAGGGCTACTGCATACCTTTCAACTGTACCTCATTATGAGGGACTTTACTTATTTGGAGTCTTAAAATGTTCTCATTCCTTGAAGTTCCACATTGAAAACATCTGTCACCCATTCAGTGTTATGATTTTTTTAACTGGTATCCATGATAATAAGAAATTAATAATATAAATTCATCAAAAGAACGTTTTATAAGTAAACCACCCTGTGAGTTTCTTAAGTGAACATGTTAGTAAGATGTTAGTAAACTAAGTTCCACATTTTAAGTTAAAATGTCCCTCATTTTTGGAAATGGTAGGTTGAGGGTATTGGGCTAGTTTAATACACATTTTCAGTAAGGGCACTGTTAATACTGTCCTATATTATACCACTATTGCCCTTTGTCTTTCCAAGGTGTGGAGTCCCTGTACTTAATTCATTCCCATCCCAGGGTGCATGCATGCTTTGTTTTGCAAAGATGTAGCATGCTGAGGAATATGTGCCCCATTATCCAAGGTACAGTGCAGAGTAGCATCCCTGACTGTGCATGGAGTCTCGAATACATAATGTGAGTTAGAGGCAGACTGCATGTGGAAGTACAGTATGTTTCATTAGAATAATCTGAATATAACAGGTCATTGAAGATTTCTGTAAGTACCTCATGGCAAGATCTCTGCAAAGACTCCCAGTATATGAAACACATCTTTATTTAGCTACAAATGAAAAAGGTGCTAATCTTTTCCTGCATTACAGTTTTTTCAGACATTTGTTTTCTTTAAACTTTCTAAGCAAATAATCTAGTTTGGTAATTGATTCTGTAACACAGATGTGCATGGAAAAGGTACAAATTCACGTATTTGAATAATATGGTTAAACAGCTGCTCTGTTGCTTTTAAAAAAGGATATCAAGCCATTCATTCATTCTCTGATAACAGTGCTCTTCTATTCACCACCAGTTTAAAAACAATATCTATCCTGGCCATCAGTGGGTGTATATGAGAGAAAATACTAATCCTGAATGAAACAGCTGGACATCTTTTTATTTAAGTAGATCAAATGTTCAGAACATTTTTATAGTTTTGTGCTTGCTAAAATTCCTGTCACATCCATAGCTGTAAGTGAATTTAGAATATGCTGAAACTTGTGTTATATGGTGACATGCACTGGTATTCTAATTTATATACTTTTTCGCAGGCTGTATAAGCCTAATCCTCCTGTTTAAAAGTTATTGTGTTCTTAGTCATGTTTTGTTTAGTGTTAATTAGAAATGCTTCTATATTTTAATGTGAAAATGCTCAGTTCCAAATGCAATGTTGTTTATTTCTTTATGTCACAGTTATTAATTATAAATAAATTGCTGAAATTAATTTTGGAACAGAATCAATACATTGCCTTTTAGAATAAAGATTGTCCAAGGCTTTGCTTCTGCTATAACATAGTATATTTCTAATGGAGTTCAGAAGTAAATTTGATAGTAACAGCATTAATCTCACAAGTGTTTTGGGGCTGGGGGAGACAGAATGGAATTATACTGAACAAGTGTGATTCATGTTTTGATCTGGGTTATAGCATTATGTTCAGCTTTGCCAGTCTGCTGGAACATTTTGTTTTAGGCTGAAGTACATTTTAGAGGATAAAAGTAAAACCCATGTTATGTGGGAGGATGTTCTGACAGTGTGCACTGATTAAAGATTATGACAGATATATTTTCTCCACAGATATGCTTTGCATTTAAATGCTGTAATAGGTGATTTAAGCAACTGCGTGAATGAAGAGCTTGTAATAATATAGGCCGCTATACCTTCAAGTATAGTAAGATAAAAAAATCTGTTCATGTTTACATTAACTTTTCCTGGGAATATGCTAACACCTTAAAGAGCATACAGAGTGTTAAAATACCTGTCACCCTTAGGCTTTCAAATACTGGCTAAGGCTCTTGCCACCCCCATATTGCCTTTTTTAGGTAAGGCTCAAAAGACAAACACACCGCCATAAGTAGCACGGGTAACAAAAATCTGAGGGTAATACTACTCAATGCCAGAAGTCTAAACCTCAAAATGCACGCACTCGAGGCACTCCTCAGTATGGAGAAAATCGATATATGTGCAGTAACAGAAACCTGGTTTAAGGCTACAGAGAGCACCCCGGCACTACCAGGCTGTAACTCATACCACACATTTCAGCCATAGAACCCGGACCCGGTGGGGGAGTATCCATATTCATCAAGGATACCCACACCTCCAGGTTAGTGGCACAGCACAATGCTTCAGAGATAATCCACGTACAATTAATGACAAGCAAAACTGCAATTCAAAATTGTAGCTTGCTACAGATCACCCACCATGTCCTAGGACCTCCATTCTGCATTTCTGGAAACACTGGGTAACATAAATATCCTACCAGACACCCTAATATTGGGTGAGTTCAACTACCCAAACATTAACTGGGAGAACTACTCAAGCACTAACTCCCTTACCCAACATTTCCTAGAATTTATAAACTCAAACATCCTGGAACAACTGGTCAACACTCCCACCAGAGGTGACAACATATTAGACCTGGTCATCACCAACATGGGTGACCAGTGTTCCACACTGGAGGTCAACCCCTCGCTGGTTAGATCTGACCATAAACAAATCACTTTGGATATCCACATTCCACCCCCACCCCCAGACAAGGAAACTACAGTGAAAAACTTTTCAAAAGCAAACTTCACGTTATTTAAGACAGAGGTGGAAAGTTTCAAAACCCCTATGCTAAAGGATAATGCTGTCCAAGATCCAAAATCCTTTACTAATGCGTTCTACGGGCACCTACAAGAATGCATGGGTCGTGCTATCGCAAGCAAAACCAAGACTCACTCCTCCAAGTAAAGGAAACCAGTCTGGTGGACCCCTGCCATAAACAAGCTATACAATAGAAGGAGGAAACTAGTACAGAAAAGAGTAAAATCCCAAGAAGGGAAGACCTCCCTGATCAGTATCAGCAAGAAACTACGATCCCTCATAAAATCGACGAGCTTTGAAAGAAAACTTGCCAAGGACTCCAAAGATAACCACAAGGCATTCTTTAGCTATGTCAAGAATCTAAGTTGCAATGCTCAGATCTGCTCAGAGTTAGTGCAGAATGGCACAAAATACACTGAACCAACCGATATTGCCAACATCCTGACAGACAGGTTCAGTGCAAACTTCACCCCCTCTCACCCCCAAAAGGGCCCATAACCATACCAGAAGAATGTAGAGCCTCTGAAATCACAGACACCCAGCTTAAAATAGCCCTCTCTCAAAACCAAAAACACATCATCAATGGGACCGGACAGTGTCCCAGGCTGTGTCCTATATGAGCTCAAAGACAAATTAACCCCTCACCTAAATACACTATTCAAACTCAGCCTCTCCACAGGCTACGTACCCATAGAGTGGTGCACAGCAACAGTTATTCTGCTCCACAAAGGTGGAGCCACAACAAACCCCAGGAACTATCACCCTATAAGCCTGACTAGCTTGGTCTACAAGGCTATGGAGCGCATCATCATGGAACTCATTAACAGAGACATTGGGAACCTCCAAACACTGGACCCTACCCAGTTCGGCTTTGTTAAGGGCAGATCATGCCTCCTAAACTTGGTGGACTTCTTTGTGGCAGTTACCAAGGCTATAGACGAGGGAAAGGTCATACACACAGCCTTCCTTTACCTTGCAAAGGCCTTTGACACCATTCCCCATTCTGGTTTTATAGACAAGCTCACCAGCCTGAACATAAACCCCTATGTCACAAGATGGGTTGCCAATTGGCTCACAGGCAGAACCCACATGGTGAGAGTTGTGGGAGCTAGGTCTGACTCTAAACCGGTTACAAGTGGCATTCCCCAGGGCTCAGTCCTAGGACCCCTCCTGTTCGGCATATACTTCTCAGATGTATAGACAAACACAGGAGGACTATGGCTGACCAAGTTCACAGACGACTGCAAACTAAGGGCTATAATTGACACACCAGCTGACACAGACATCCTCCAAAAGGGTCTCACTGAGATGGATACCTGGTGTCAACATTACGGCCTCAAGCTAAATGCCAAAAAGTGCATAGTTATTCCCTTTGGAAAAAACAACGTACCCACAAACTACCACATAGGTGGTAGTCCCCTAAATACGGAAAACATGATAAGGGATCTGCGGACCCAAGTAGATAGTAATGTCTCTTTTGATGATCACATTACCAAAGTGGTTAGAAAATCCTTCTATGTGGCCCACCTAATCACAAAAGGGTTTGCATCCAGATCAAAAGAGGTCATTGTGCCCCTCTATTCATCACTCATCAGACCCATCATAGAGTACAATGCCCTGTTTGGGATGTACCTTACAAGACACCTGTAACAGCTGGAAAGACCACAGAAGTACCTCACCAAGAGGATCACTGGCCTCAAACAGATGCCTTATGCAGCTCGACTGAAGAAACTCCAGCTGTACTTGGTTGCATACCGCCTGCTCAGAGGTAATCTCTGCCTGACATATAAGGCCATGTCCAATCCAGAATTGATGGACATGCTCCACCTAAAGAAAACTTTATCCCCTCAAGCCACACGCTCTAGGGATCTAAACCTCACCACAACAATAAATAGGATATGCAGGAGGGATAGATTCCTGTCCCAGAGACTTCCCATACTTTGGAACAAGATTCCAATCTACATTAGGCAGAGCTCCTCGATAGCACTCTTCAAGAGAAACTTTGACGAGTGGCTGGGAAACAGAAAGTTTACCCCGGGGATCACTTTAGTGGCTCTGCTGGACAGAGGCACAGGGAACTAATCTAAGGGGGCGGTGAAAGCCAACACATTCTGGATAGGCTTATAAATGCCTTCGGGCAGATAGCCTAGTACCTACCTATGAACCGTTGAACCTATAGTGTAAAGGCCACATATCTGCCTATTGCAGGTCACTAATACTGAGTTTGTTAACAGGATATTAAGTGCAACATAATGATTCAAAAATAGTATCGTTCAAAGCAAAATGATCATTGCACCTTAAAAAAGCACAAAACAGAAAATGATCTGAGCTTTCAGTGTCACAACCCACAGCACACACTGGATAAAGTTGCCCCCCACCCTTTTTTTCAGAAACCATTCTTAAAAAAATGTTCTAGCTAAAATACATTTCATTCATTTGTAAGACTGCAGGCAGCACCATTTCTAACAGGGATTTTTAAGAAAGTAGCCAAACTTAACTTTTATTTATTTTTATTTATATTACATTTGTTAACCGGGTAAGTCCAGCTGAGCGTTTAGCTCATTTTCAGTGGAGACCCAAGGAGAAAAGCTCCACAGTCAGTATTTTCATTTTACTTAACAGTAGTAAGACAATTTTCATTTGCAGCTAAACAATTAGTTAGAGAGGTAACATTTACAATAAATTATACAGAAAACAGTTGGGTACAATGTTAGAGATTATACTGCAAAAAACATTTACAATAAATCATACAGATTTTAAATCAATAAGTTCCATGGTTCTCCTCACTCCATTGAGTATCTCTTCCATGTAGCTAATCAAAGGGATGTGCATCTATGTTTGTATAATTTAGGTTGTTTTGGGTCTGAATAAATTAGCTGCCTTGTCCCAGCTAATAACAGTTCCAGGGGCTTGGATTATTCCTTCTCCATTTAGTCACAAAGTGATGGCAAAAATTCTTGTAGAAGATTCATAGGAGTAACCATCCTGAGGACATACCTACCTCTTAGTTAAACACTCAGCCTGTTATAGTGTGATGATGCCATTGAGGATACAGTCATCTGAATCAGCAGCATTTATTTAATTATAGTGGCATGGTGACATGAAAATATACTCATTCAATTTTCATCTGCAGAAATCCTATAAAATAACTTGAATTGTTTACTTTTTCTTCAAAATACACTTAATATGAAGGCTTATAGGTTAGGAAGGTCACTTAACTTCTGGGGAAGTAGTTTCATTGATACAGCTGTCGTAATGTTACTGAGCCTTGCTTGCCCTGAGGTAGGCTGGACTTCATATTATTTTTTTCTTTTTCTTACTATTAGTTTTTGTCTGACTAAATTATTCCTTCTCTTCCACTCTGTTTCAGCATCATGTCCGTCACTCTTCTTATGCTTTGATACATTTGTCTCCTGTATTTATTTCTCATCTCCATCCTCACAGTCTCATGTTTAGTCAAGACATTTATTCTGCCTGCTCTCCTAACATGTTTTTTTTTTGGAATGTTCTCTGATAAGTGTGTCACAGTTATCACCCAAAATGTTTCAAAATCCTCCAGTATTTCTGCCTGTGCTTAATTTCACATCATAGTGATATATAACCGTTTGATTGCTCATATTCTAGGAAATGAAGAATCTCATTTTTCTAAATGGAGAAGGAATAATCCAAGCCCCTGGAACTGTTATTAGCTGGGACAAGGCAGCTAATTTATTCAGACCCAAAACAACCTAAATTATACAAACATAGAGAATCTCATTTTTCACTACTGATGCTCCAGCTGGCTGCATAGTCTATTGACCCAATGTAAAGCAACAGCCTTCAAAGAAAGGGCATCCTTTTATCATGATTCACCTACAGATCAAAGAGTTTCTCCCAAGTGTCCAAATAAATAAATACCTAAGTACCCATACAGAATAAGCATATACACAAACAAATCAAAAAATTTACCCCTTGCCGATATAAATGTAATTGCAATACTACATGACAAAAGGCAGTAGAAAACCAACACATTGTATTACATGATCAAAATGTACTGCCTGGTCAAGATTAAAGAGTGAGAGATTGTGTGTATCTCTGTATACATGCCTATACTTACACACATGAGTGTGTGTGTGTGTGTATGTGTGTGTGTATCATTTCTGTGTACTTTGTTGAATGTGTATTTTGTCAACAAAATGTAGTGGGTTCCAATTAAGTTGAATGTTGATATTGTGACACCAGGAGATGTCGAACATTGGATTCTGTTGTTCTGCGAGATATGTGTGTGTTCAAGTAAGTGGAGTTTTTATGTTAGTGTTAGAGTAATAGCTGGAGTAGGGGACTGCTTTAGTTGTGTGTGTATGCTGTGCTTCGAAAGTAAGTTCGGTGATAGTTTATATTGTGTCTGTGCATGTGTGTGTGTGTGTGTGTGTGTGTGTGTGTGTGTGTGTGTGTGTGTACATGTATGTCTTTATCTGTCTAGTGTAGTGATACTGTTAATGGAAGGGCTTTTTGTAAGGTAATGTGTCAGATTAAGGTTAAGGTCACACTTATGTTTAACTTGCATATTTATGTAAGAGTATATAATATTATAAACATATATTGAGAGAACAATGGTAAGCAAGTAAATGAGGGCTAGGTAGTGATATTTACAATTCTATGTTAAGATGCCATGAGCTCCCATTTGTGGGGCTTCTCCCTCCATTGCCCATATATATCTTGTTACAGAATCACAGTAAAAAAATGTAAAAAACAAAATCAGTAGTATACACTACTCAGTAATAGAAAGAGTGGCAGTGAAGGTTTTGTATGTCAATCAAAGTACAACAAGTTACAAATCATTCACATGGGGTCGATGAGTTGCAAATTAATCTACATGCAATTTGACCGCTGCTAGAGAAGCTTTTGTCACTTTACTTCCAGTGCCATTACCCATGGGCAGTACTTGTTCTGGAAGTGAAAGGTTACCCTGAAAAGAGCACAAAAGAGTACAGTAAAACTAAGACAGTGCTTTGTATAGGAGGACCTTCTTGAGGATTGTCAGTGTATACATACCAGGTGAGTAATACGGACAGCATTGAAGGCCAACTTAAAATATATTTCAGAAGGATAATAGGGTGAAGAAAAAAAGATATATTGCTTAAAACAAGTACCAGGAACCAGAATCAAGGTTAAAAGCAAAGATATAAACAGGAAAATGGTAAGTGCATGGAGGAAAGCTAGAATTGCTGTTCAGAGAAATGGTGGCTATTAAGGGCATACATGTGATGGAGGCAAAACTGGAGATGCTCTGTATAAACTCCTAAATGACATATTAGAATACTTGAGATGAGTGACCACAAAAAGAAAAAAGCTACAACTTACAAGAGATCATCTTCTATTAACAGGTGCAGATTAAGCAAGGTTCTGCTGTGAAATCTTAGCAAGCACTGTTATTTTTACCAATGGCATGTTTTGCAGTTCTGCTAAATGATAATGAATTTGCAGATTGCACACTCCATACTGTTCATTTGTTCAGCTGTAATTCTTCTTCCATAAAATAGAGATAGTGGCTCTAGTTATAGAAGGACAATGGGATACCATATTCAGGTTTTCATCCCTATATTCTTGTCCCTGAACCAAAAAAAAAAGTATGTTTGATAATTTATATGGTTTTGCTCTCCTGGCTTGTTTCAGTAGCTTACAGCCTAAAATTTCTGTAGTCCAAGATGATCTCATGAGTTGAAAAAGACAGTCTTGGTCAGCAAAATACTTATGTCAGGAGGGAGATTAAGAAATAGTAGTTTATTGAAACTGCAAGTAACACCCACATGATGACAACAGCCAGGCAAACTTTCACTTCTCCTCCTTGAACAGAAAAGTCATCCACCCCACTCAATGAAATCATGTAGGCAGTCTCTTACTTAACTTTAGTGGTG
The DNA here is from genome assembly GCF_019279795.1 of Protopterus annectens. Lineage (NCBI taxonomy): Eukaryota > Metazoa > Chordata > Ceratodontiformes > Protopteridae > Protopterus > Protopterus annectens. The sequence goes on from NC_056737.1 coordinate 583,197,818, forward strand.
CTTAAAAGTCAGTCCTTATTTGCAGTTATTGTTTCAGTAAGTTCTGTAAAATTATGCATAACAAAAGCATATTCTGTGGCTAGGGTATTAAACATTAGTTAACTGCATTAGTTAATTAACAAATGGCATGCATTTTCTGAAGGATAGCAATGCTGAAACTCAAAGAAGTTTCTTTGAGTATAACACACAGTTTGGCATGTACCATATTAAGCACCTGCAGCAATTAGAGAGACCGCTGAGGTTTCTCACAAAGAAAATCAAGGGACTCCAGCATGTGCCTTACAGAGACTGACTAAAGTCCTTGTCACGACACTCCGTATTATATAGACTTCTTAGGTGAGACTTATGCTTGGCCTACAGAGCAGTCCAAGAACAAAACTTAATGGACTTGCTGCATATCAGTAAATAAAATGGGACTTGGGTCACCCATTCCAGGGACTGAAATATGGCTTGTTGGAGGGACAGATTTATCTCCCGGTGATTGCCTCATCTTTGGTACTGGTTAACAATTCATGTTAAACAGAGCACCTCTTTGACACTGATCAAGAGGAACCTGGACGAATGGATAGGGCCACATAAATTCTTACAGGGGATAGAGCCCACAACCCTCATGGACATGGGCAGTCATCAGTAAATGCAGCCTTGGGTATTGCCTAGCATTTTTACTGTATTGCAGTGGGATTTAATGGCTAGGCTTAAAATGACCTCCAGATTGATAGCCTAGTAGTCTCCTATGATCCTGTTTAGCACCAGGTCTGAGACTGGACTGTAAAACCAAAAAAGACATGAGGGGATTCTTTGAGTCACATATCTGTCTCAACAGCACGGTCTATTTATGTCTCAGGCAAAGTCCATATCCCTGGATCTAGTGTTTCTGGTGCTGCTCATTTTGAAAATGTGCAAAAGCTCTATCAGAGCTGGATCTAAAGATGCTTTATATGCCAAGCACAGATGACTCCTCAGCAATGTGTAAGAGACAGAGTATAGAGACGTAACTCTAAGGTGATCTGTATAGGACAGTGTGTGGAGTCTCTTGGTGATGAATATCTGTGGGCATTCCAGCTGTTGCATATGCCTAGTCAGGTACCTGCAGTGGGCCTTGCACTCAATAATAGGCCTGATAAGGGATAAGTAGAGTGGTACTATAACTTCCTTGAACCTTATAAGTTGAGTAATATACAATGATATTCTTACTGCCTTAGCTACATGTTGATCAGAGGCCAAATTACAGTTTACATATATTCCCAGTTCTCTGTCTACCCTCTGCTCTGGCCAAACGTCCCTAGCTTTCTGGGTTGTGTGTGGACCCCTCTACGTCCTGTGTGGAGTCACAGCCGGTCCCTATATTTGAACCCCTGTAAAGCTAATAGTATCCTACTTAACAGTAGGGAAATTCAACTTTGAAGCCCTTCAGGATCTACCTGGACCCTCTACATTTCAGCCTCACAGTCCTCTACGTCCTGTGTGGAGTCACAGCCGGTCCCTATATTTGAACCCCTGTAAAGCTAATAGTATCCTACTGAACAGTAGGGAAATTCAACTTTGAAGCCCTTCAGGATCTACCTGGACCCTCTACATTTCAGCCTCACAGTCCTCTACGTCCTGTGTGGAGTCACAGCCGGTCCCTATATTTGAACCCCTGTAAAGCTAATAGTATCCTACTGAACAGTAGGGAAATTCAACTTTGAAGCCCTTCAGGATCTACCTGGACCCTCTACATTTCAGACTCACAGTCCTCTACGTCCTGTGTGGAGTCACAGCCGGTCCCTATATTTGAACCCCTGTAAAGCTAATAGTATCCTACTGAACAGTAGGGAAATTCAACTTTGAAGCCCTTCAGGATCTACCTGGACCCTCTACATTTCAGCCTCACAGTCCTCTACATCCTGTGTGGAGTCACAGCCGGTTCCTATATTTGAACCCCTGTAAAGCTAATAGTATCCTACTTAACAGTAGGGAAATTCAACTTTGAAGCCCTTCAGGATCTACCTGGACCCTCTACATTTCAGCCTCACAGTCCTCTACGTCCTGTGTGGAGTCACAGCCGGTCCCTATATTTGAACCCCTGTAAAGCTAATAGTATCCTACTGAACAGTAGGGAAATTCAACTTTGAAGCCCTTCAGGATCTACCTGGACCCTTTACATTTCAGCCTCACAGTCCTCTATGCCCTGTGTGGAGTCACAGCCGGTCCCTATATTTGAACCCCTGTAAAGCTAATAGTATCCTACTGAACAGTAGGGAAATTCAACTTTGAAGCCCTTCAGGATCTACCTGGACCCTCTACATTTCAGCCTCACAGTCCTCTACGTCCTGTGTGGAGTCACAGCCGGTCCCTATATTTGAACCCCTGTAAAGCTAATAGTATCCTACTGAACAGTAGGGAAATTCAACTTTGAAGCCCTTCAGGATCTACCTGGACCCTTTACATTTCAGCCTCACAGTCCTGTGCGTCCTGTGTGGAGTCACAGCCGGTCTCTATATTTGAACCCCTGTAAAGCTAATAGTATCCTATTGAACAGTAGGGAAATTCAACTTTGAAGCCCTTCAGGATCCACCTGGACCCTCTACATTTCAGCCTCACAGTGTAGGTGTTATCCTACAATATATGTATGTTTAAATATAACCTTGTGAGTGCATTAACTCTAAATTACTGGTGTCTGCAATAAATTAACTATTTTGTAAGGGCTACCACACCCGTTGACCTTCTCCTTCTACCATCTCTCTATCCACTTATCCCCCCTTCTCCTACTATCTTAGTGGAGTTAGTGCTTGCCCTGCATTGTCCACTAGAGGGTAGCGGAGCGCAGGCTTTGGATACCTTCTCTCAATGGTTGTAGAACCCAACTAGCCCTGTAGACCAGCCAGACCCTGTTATCTGTGCTTGTTCTCTCTATTCACATACTTACCCCCCATCCCATTACTGCTTGAAAGGTATTATCCTAAGTAAATCTGGGAGCTTTACTAAATAGATACCTGTGACTATCACTTCCTCTGACTATCACTACTTCTGGTACTGGCCCCTCAATTATTCCCTCTGTATTAACCTCCTTCTCTGCCTGTGGTAATTTCTCTAAATACCTCTCTCTCTGTACAAAACTGTTTCACTTTACTGTCTCCCAAGGACAGCTATACCTTTGTTCACCTTGTATTCTCTGCTACTTAGTAACTGTATATTGTCGCTTACCTTTCCTGTGCCTGTAGAACTCAGTCTCTCTGCATAACTGATTGCCTCCCAGCCTCTCTCAGCTGTAACCCGCTCCGTTCGCCCTACGGGCTCACTCCGCTCCCCTACCCTGCCCCCAATTCCCACCCGCCCCAGGGGTCCTACACTTATACCTCCCTTACCACACCCTCTCTCAATTCCAACCTATCCCATACGTCACCCCTCCCCACTAACTCTAGCCACACCCCTACCTCCGTAACAATCAATTTCAAGAAGCCACTCCTTTGAGTACCCCTATCATATCCTATTACTCTTGACACATCTATATAATATCCCCCTCTTCTCTCTTCCTGTACTCCTTTATCTTCCTCCTCTTCACATCTCACTTCCTTCTATATTCCTACACTTCAGCTTTTATTTTAAAAACTTCTCCAAGATGCCTCTCCCTAATCTAACCAAGCTAACACTTACAGTCATACTCTCAACTACTCTCATCTCAACCTACCTTCTTACCTCCCTTGAAAAACTTCACTATTTCCATCTCAACCATTCCCACAAACAAACTGCAATCTACACACACATATCCTTTGATAGACATTTTAACATAACTTTCAGACACAGTTACCTGCTACCCAAATACCATAGACTCTCTCACATCAAACTCAACCTACCCTCTGATAAAAAACAAAAACTATTAACCTACCTTACATACAGCTCAGGAACTAAACTAAATAATCCCACCTTGAAAGATGGTGACATCCACCCCAACCCTGGCCCTACCAACCCTACAATCCAAACAACTCACCCTAATGTCAATAGCTCCCTCCGAATAGGACATCTTAATATCCAAAGCATCAATAATAAAGTAGCTCACCTTCATGCCCTCTTAGATAGATATTCACTCCTTTGATATCCTCTGCATCACTGAGACTTGGTTGAAACCAGAAACTAAAGATAATGAAATTATTCCCCAAGGCTATAACATAGTGAGACAAGACCGAACAAAACGTAAAGGAGGTGGAGTAGCAATTCTATTTAAAAATGGACTGCAGATGTCTACTCTCCCATCTAATCCTACCCAGGATAGTAACACAGAAATCCTCATTACTAAGCTTCAAATCAACATAAACAAATACTTATACATTATCTGCATTTATATACCACCCGGAAATAATATCACTACAATTGAGGCATTTCTTAGCTGGCTGTCTTCTACTTACCCCCAAGAAACAATAATACTAGGTGACTTTAATATGGATTGGAAAAGTGTTAGTGCTAATAATCCTACCTCTCATATTAACCTCCATGGATTTACCCAAACTATAACCTCTACAACCAGAATTAACAAACCTAACAAGAAAGAGAGTACCTTAGACTGGATTCTCATAAACAAAGTGAAACAATCATACAAAACAGGAATCCTGCCTGATGATATAAGTGATCATTCCTTAACCTACATTACTAGAGAAAAGAAAGACTTCCCAAACCTCCCTATCGTTAGGACAGCACGCTCTATCAAACACTTTAAGACAGAATTATTTCAAACTGAGCTTAAAGCATGCAACTGGAGACCATTAAAATCCCTCCCACTTGAACAGGCAGTACAGTATTTTAACACTGCATTCTTATCTATCCTGGATAAGCATGCTCCCAAACGTGCCATTAGAATGAAGTCTAACCCATCCAATCAAATTATACTTAGGAACAAAGTCTGGGCTAAATGGAGAACCTATAGAAATAGCTCTGATCATATATTATAGGCAGCTCAGAAACAGTACAAAAAAAGCTATACTTACAGATAAAAAAAATTACTATTGTAAACTTCAGCAAACTCATCAAAATAATCCCCAACAGTTCTGGTCTTGTATAAATAAGCTCCTTTCCCCAGGTAAGTCCCGAACACCCACCCCACTTGATGCAGATCCAAATACTCCCCATCAAACTGCCAATACCTTCAACTCTTTCTTCACTGATACTATACAATCTCTAGCTACTCAACTTATCTCAGAAAACTCCAGCATTCCCATCAACTTACCACACTCTTTCTCAAAATTCCAACTACAACCCATCTCTACCTCTCTCATCTATAAACTTATACAAAAACTTAAGCCATGTACTCCATCTGCTGACCAACTTCCTTCTCAATTTCTCCAAAAAGCAGCTAAGGAAATTGCTTATCCTATATCTATCCTTATAAATAGGACAATCCAGGAAGGAACCATCCCAAATATTTGGAAAATCTCCCACATTATCCCCTTACATAAAGGTGGGAACTCCAATGATTATTCTAACTATCGGCCAATTGCTCTCTTATCACCCCTAGCAAAAATTATGGAAAAATGCATTCACAAACAACTTCTATGCCATCTCTCTCAACACAACTTAATAGCACACTGTCAACATGGCTTTAGACCATCACATAGTACCACTACTGCCCTTCTATCCTTCACAGATACCATCAATAGAAATCGTAACAAAAGCCTCCTCTCATCTGCACTTTTCATTGACCTCTCTAAAGCTTTCGACATGGTTAACCATACCCTCTTAATCAATATTCTTGAATCTCTTTCCTTTGATTCTCTAGCCTTAAAGTGGTTCAGATCATACCTCAGCAATAGACAACAAGCAGTTCTCTGGAAAAATCAAGTCTCATCCTTTCTACCTGTTACCATTGGGGTCCCTCAGGGATCTATTCTTGGTCCACTTCTCTTCTCCTTATTTATTAATGATCTCCATGTAGCAATTCCACAAGCCACTTGTATTCAATATGCGGATGACTCCACACTAATATGCTCATCTACCTCTCAGTCTGAACTATATTCTCTTACTCAAGATGTCTTCAACACTGTAGAAACATGGTTTACCAAACGCTGTCTCCTTCTCAATGCTAAAAAAACAAAACTCCTTCTCTTTACACCCACCACTAGGTCTTCCCCATTAGACTTTTCAATCTCATCAAATAATGGAACTGTTATTCTCCCTGATACTACCACTAAACTTCTAGGTATAACCATTGATAATAATCTCTCATTTGATTACCATATAAACAACACCATTAAAACAGTAAACAGAAAAATAGGCTCCTTATACAGAATAAAACCCTTTTTAACCTCAGCAGCCAGAGCCAAAATTGCCCACTCCCATCTAATCTCAACCCTCCTGTATGCTTCACCTATAATTACCAACCTTAAGAAAACCAACCTTAACAAATTAGCAACCTCCTATAATAATATCGCCAGATTTGCTACTGGCAATCCCTTCAGAACCCATCACTGTACTAATCTTAGACAACTAAATTGGCTCAATTCCAAAACCATCTGATTATCCCCAACTCACAATTGCCCACAAGTTATTTTACCAGCCCAATAATACCCCTATACTCTCAAAACTTATAGTCCCATATAATAATCTGAACTCCCTACGTTCTTCTAGCAAACCTCTTGCCAGTTTAACAAAGTCTAATAATGCAGCTGGTGACTCTCTATTTACCAACACAGCAGGAAAACACTGGAACCTACTACCCACTGAACTAACTCTAACTACATCCTTACCACTCTTTAAACAAAACCTTAGAAAATACCTTCAAATGCACTGGCTATGCCCTTGTAGTAACCCTGACTAACCATCTTATTCACCCCTCTTTCTTCCTCTTCTTGCCATACTTCCAAACCTTTACATACTTTTGACTTGTAAATTAGACTGACCCTATTTAAACTCTAATAATCTTAGCTTTTAAATACTACTACCTCATATGATCTACTGTATATAACTCTTACTATTCTGTTTTGAGCTATCTTAAGCTATATTCTGCTCACTGTATTGTTTCACAAGTGTTTTTATCTATGGTACATAACTCTTACTATATTATATTCTGATCTAGCTCTCTTAAACTTTACTCTATATATTGGAACTTTTCTCAAGTGTTTTTATCTCAAGAATGTAAATCTACCTGTTTTTATTTTTATTTTGTTTTGTATTCCTTTTTTACCATGTAACAATATTTTATACTTTGTATATCTGTGTGGAGCTTTTCTCCCCTGGCCTCTACTGAAAATGGAAATATATCCAGCTAGACTAGCCCGGTCAACAAATGTAAAATAAAATAAAATAAACTTTTAGGGGTATCTTGTAAATGGAGTAATTTACCTCAGTACATGTTTTCCCAAAAGGCACTATAATGCACTTCTCTACATCGAGTCCTAATCTGTGACTTTAACACCAGTTATTTATCTTTGTTACTGCATCTTCCAAGATGTTAGTGTAATGGGAACATTTTGTGATAGCTCCCAGTTTGGTGAGCCAGAGGATCTTGTCATTAGCCTTGACCTCTGAAATACATGCCAAACAGAAGTGGAGCCAGCACAGAGACCTGTGGTACACCACTGGTGACCTAACTCTTGGTGGACATGTTGTCAACAGCACCAACAACAACCACACCACACATGCTTCCAAACATAGCCAAAAGTGCAGAAACATGAAAATACATTTTCTGCAGTGATAAGGTCCCTCACCATCCACAATGCCTGTTAATTATACATACCTACTCTGAGATCACACAATATATGGGAAAGGGCTGCACTAAGCTCTTGGGCTCTTGGACTGGTTCATAGGTTCATAGGTTCATAGATTAGTACTAAGCTAACTGCCCTTGCGAGCCATTTTAAGCCTAGCCAGTTATCCCTTGTGAGACTCAAACCCTGCACCTTGTGTTTGTAAGGCAAACACCTTAACCATTAGGCCACCCTCCCAACCTTTGTTGGTAAAATCAACAAGCTGGAAAGTTAGCAAAATGGGCTTGAAATAACAGCAAGCAGTAGAGCAAGGGGGGGGAGAAGTGATTGATTGTATGGGACAGTGAACCCCCCCCCACACGCACACATTAGCACTGTCTAAATGTTCCTGCATTTTGAGGTAGTGCAGTGTACCACGACTTTGATCATCCCATGTATAAAGTTCTTGTAGGGAACCTGTTCAATAAAGCTGTCGTACAAAAACAGTACAGTCATGACAGATCAAAGGAACAAAATATGTTTTATTAGGAAGAACTTACTGAAATGTTTAGAGCAGTTCTACTTGATGGTATAAACACTGGCTCTATGTAAATTGGTTACACTGACTAATATTATTTAATATGATACGTCAACCCCATGTTAAGTTGGATAAAAAGGGATTAATAATTATGACAGATTGGTGGACATCCTCAGACCAAATGAGTGAAGCCCTGCAAAGAAACCAGTAACTTTCAAAGCCCAAAGACAAACAAAGTTTGGTAAAGTCTTCAATGGAAAAATCTCTAATTGTACTAGCTATACTGTATGGTAGTAAATTCATTTGAAAAAGTTTTTTTAATTATTCAATAAGTACAACATTAACCTAAAACAGAATAACTCCAACACTGTCTTTTATGTTTATAATGCATTCCTGTCCAGGCAGTGTTGCACAAACTATATATGAATTATTCTACCAGATGCAATCTTCCCCAAAACTAGAGAGAATTACATGAAAAACTATACCTTCCACTACATAATGTCTTGACATAATGTCCTCAGTACAGTTGTTACAGCTCTAAAGTACTAGAAATGTGTTGTGACTTAGCTCCTTCTGATGCTATCTTACCTAAGAATGCTAAGTGGGATTTCATTCCTTTCAAACATTTGGCAGTGCTACTTAAGACAGCAGCTCTCTCTTAAGTACGTTTTCACCCAGTGTTCTACTAGTTTTGAACTTCAGACTTTAAAGGATCATCAAATGTAAATATATCAGATTGGCTACCATCACTATTACTACAGTAGTGAGAACTTTGATTGCTAGGTGATACAACAGGTTGAGAAAAAAGGATAAGGCTGTCTAAAGATTTTTTTTGCCAAAGTAAACTCCCACATCATCCGATTCCTTTCTTAACTAGGTAGGATCAGACTGGATATCTGGGAGATACTCTGAATTAATAGCTAATCTTTTTGCTGCCAAAAGTTTACTTTAACTTTTGATTCCTAAATCAAGAAGACTGTAATTAACTATGTCAACATCCACCATACATCCACCTCAGGGACATAGTCTATCCTTATGTCATCTGCTGCCAGCATTTTAGGACTAGTAAACCTGAAGGCAATGCAATACATGCACAAATACAAATATTTCAAGCCTGGACATTAATGCCCTTCTAGCCTGTCACTATACCAAAACCCTTGTTCCCATAGTAAGTGTTCACGCTGTTCTTAAAAATTTCTAAACTACAGCTTGCTTTAATGTAATTTGGTAGTCTGTTCCATGCATCAGCTGCTCTGTCAGAGAATTAATTAGTACACTTCTCAGTTTTATAGAATCTTTTACATATGTTGTCTGATGATTCTCTAGTACTTTTTGATAACCCCAAACATTCCAGCGATAGCTGTCTCTAAAGTCCCTCTATACCTGAATAAGATCTCCTCTTAGACATTGGCGGCTAGTGACTTCAAATCAAAGGGGGGCTGCAGGAGACAGCTGAATGGGTGGGGTCAATGGGAAGGGGTGTGGCCAACTAGAAAGGGGAGGAGCTATGCTCAAAACCACAAAAACTAACTAAATACACTGCCCTGGGTGCCAAACCGTCATTATGAGAGTCCAATCAAGACAAAATGAAGTGTAGAAGAAGGAAAAATATTTCAATGCATTGGCTGCATGACAGCTTACTTAATATCTAGATGGAAACAAAAAGGTTGTGAGGCATGAAAAAATAAATTACTTTTTAAATAAATTAATGGAATGCCAGTCAAAATCAAGTATAAGAAAAACAAGCAGCACTCAACTCAAACCACTTCTTGCACTGCAGTTCTAATTATAAATTATATTCAGCTTTATTAAAGTACCAAATAACATGCTGAAAGTAGAAATCTCTGATGCCCCCACTTGTAAAAATGTTTCTTATCCAAAAAAAGACCTGCTGCCTGAGAAATATCTACTTGTTTCATGGGGAAAACATAATCAAAGTAAAAAATGAAAAGCAAACAAGAAAAAAGCTCAAGATACATTGCTTAAAAGGATTACTGTACAGGTTATGGACGACACGATTGGCATTTTGTTTAGTTTACGGGTAAAGCCTGCAGAGATGACTGGAAGTCTCCAGGTGTAATGAGCTTCTTAAAATAATGTAATCCTGTCCTTTATTACAAATACTGTCATATGCATTTCAATACCCAAGGCTTATACATTATCTAGTTAAGTATTCTCTACATGGCAACAACAGAAAGGCTTTCAATGTTGGCAATTCTTTAACAGTATGCTTATTAAAGCTTACTTGCATCTTACGATCTCAGCCAAGCTTACCCGATGGTCATTAAAGTATAGCTACTTAAACACAGAGCAACAGGCACTTTGAGTAATAAGCATAAATCAACAGTACAAAAAAATATGACAGAAACCAGACCATTCTGAAAAAATCAAGGATAGATGAAAAGCCACTCTAGTACTTGTGTCTACCTTGGATGGGGGGGGGGATACTCTGCACATTTACACTGCATAACTACTCCTTGCCTTGCTTCGACACATCCAGAGTCACTACATGGGGTGCAACAAATATGTCACAATTTGAAATGTCTCTGGCTGACTGTGATGGCCCTGACACATTTGTCATACCTCTCAACCTCAGAGCAAGAAATCTGGACAAAGCCATACAAAGAAGTGGGACAAAGGCCCAAAAATAAGGACAATTTTTAAATATTGCTCTTATAAACTTAGAAAGATAATAGAATAGGTCTTGCATTAGTATGAATTTTCTGAATGGTATGAAATCTGAAACTCAAATGTCTGTCATTATTTTTTAACTTCAGTCTTTAATGATTTGTCACTAATTTGACAAAAAAAACACAATTTTATGAAAAATGGACCAAAAATGTGATGTAAAAATATAAAATAGCCACACAATACAGCTGGGAACGTGTTATAGAAGGGACACTTTAATATTAGTACTGCTAACTTGAGCAGCTGACAAAATAAAAGAATCTACATGCATTTCTGAAATAAAAGTAATCTATACCTCTGATTATTACAGTTATTTCTTAACTGTAAACCCTCCATGTTTTCTTCCAAAATTGCTATTTTGCGGAGGAATTATTTGGGAGAAGAGCAACATTTTGAGCTAAAATCAGGGACAGTTGAGAGGTTTGGCTATGCCTAATTCTATAAAGCAATTTATTTGCATGTACCTCTCAACCTGTTAATGCAATAAATCTGGACAAGGCCAAATATATTGGGGGAACATATAAACAGTACTAAAAATTGCTCTTGTATAAACTGAGACAGTTGATAGAACAACAGGTCTTACTTTAGCATGCATTTTTCTGAAGGTTATGAAGTCTAAAACTAGTGTGTCATTATTTAGTGACTTAATTCCTAAATGATTTGCCAGAAAACCACAAATTTTATGAGGAACAAACCAAAAATAAGAAGCAAAAATCTATTCATTCTTTGAAAATCTGGACAGTTGGGAGGTATAGTTCAGCTGGGGCTGTCTTTAAGTTTGCCGCCCTTACCCCTCACAAAATCATGGTCGAATGGAGCCTCCCCCTACAGCCATTCCAATGATCCATTACTTGGCTATTTCACTTCATTTACCATACCATAAACATTAATGTGCATACCGATTTACCTTTGCATTTTACAGCACAAACACTAAAACATCTGCTAAACAAACTTAGCATTAAAACTTCTGTGCCCTTGAAACTCACATTCATTGAAACCTACATTCAAAGAAAATGCATTTTACCAGTGGCAGATAAAGATTAATTCTGGGCTGTTTTCAAATCATAGGCCCCTTGCAGATGAAACATACATGTGCTCTTTGATACACTTTCTTATTGTTTTGAACATTTTTCCAGTAAACTATGAAACAAAACGCATGCACCAACAATGACAAAACTGCCCAATTTAGAACATCTTTCCAGTAAACAATGAAACAAAATGCATGCACCCATAATGACAAAACTGCCCAGTTCAGAACATTTCCATCATAAAAGTCTACTCAAACTTCTACAGTCCACCATTATCAGTAAATATGCACAATTCTACAGTCCACCATTATCAGTAAATATGCACAATTCTACAGTCCACCATTATCAGTAAATATGCACAATTCTACAGTCCACCATTATCAGTAAATATGCACAATTCTACAGTCCACCATTATCAGTAAATATACACAATTCTACAGTCCACCATTATCAATAAATATGCACAATCTCTGAAGAAGTAAAAAAGTCATCTAAATAATTCCACATTAAATAAATCTGTAGCTAATGAAGAGGTTGCTGCTAGCAAACACCTTTATAGTTCATGGTTTCATCGAAAAATAAAGTGTCTGATGCCCCTGAGGAATAAATTGCCTATATTACATTAAAAATGATAAGCTAATAATATTGCATTAGGAAATGGATGGCAAACTAATAACAGGCTCATAGTTAGTATCTTAACTTTTACAGTACTGCAGCATTCACCCCTTGTGGGAGTAGAACCAACAACCTTCTGCATCAAAAGCAAGTACGCAACCTGTTGTGCTATTAACAATGCAAGCTGACTTAGCATAAGCAGCACTAAACTTCTCTTCCCCTGCAGCTCTCAGCTCCTTGTAAAATCTACTCAATACTCAACTGCATCTCAACTTCGCAGCACAAGAAATCTGGAAAAAGCCAAATTTATTGGGGGAGGGGGGGCTGGTCAAAAGCCCAAAAACCAGGGACACATTAGACATTGCTTGTATAATCTTGGAAAGTTGCTAGAATAAAATGCTGTGTTACCACCATACATTTTACTGCCAAGGTCCCTGTGCAAAAGAGTCAGAGCAACATACCACTATACCAAATCAGCTGCTTTGTGAAAGAAAAATGCTGTGTTACCACCATACATTTTACTACCAATATCCCTGTGCAAAACAGTCAGAGCAACATACGACTATGCCAAATCACCTGCTTTGTGAAAGAAAAATGCTGTGTTACCACCATACATTTTACTGCCAAGGTCCCTATGCAAAACAGTCAGTGCAACATACCACTATGTCTGGGTTCTGTCAGTAAGCCAGTTGGCAACCCATCGAGTGACGTATGGACTTATGCCCAGCTTAGTAAGTTTATCTATGACTCCAGAGTGGGGGATGGTGTCAAAGGCCTTGGTGAGGTCCAGATAGGCTGTGTGGACCATCTTACCCTTGTCCACAGCTCTGAAGACTGATTTGAAGAAGTCAATCAGATTCAGGAGACAAGCTCGGTCCTTCACAAACCCAAACTGGGTGGGGTCCAGTGTTTGAAGGTTACCAATTTATTTGTTTATAAGTTCCATGATAATGTGTTCCATGCCCTTGCAGATCAGGCTTGTCAGACTGATGGGACGGTAGTTCCTGGGATCCAAGGTGGATCCCCCTTGTGGAGTGGGATAACTGTAGCTGTTCACCACTCAGTGGGCACAAAGCCTGAGGCGAGGCTATGATTAAACATGACACTTAGGTGAGTTGCCAGGTCTTTTTGTAGTTCATGTAGTACACAGCCTGGGATGTCATCTGGTCCCATGGATGCTGTATTCTTAGCTTTGGAGAGTGCGGTTTCTACCTGTGTGGCCGTGATTACCGGAATTTGGCTATCTTTTGGTATTGAGATGGGCCCTTTAGGGGGTGAGAGGGGGGGTGAAGTTGGCACTAAATCGATCTGCCAGGATATTGGCAATATCCTTGGGATCAGTATATTTAATGCCATTCTGTTGTAGCTCAGAGCAGATCTGAGCATTGCCATTTAGATTCTTGACATAACTATAGACTGCCTTGTGGTTGTCTTTGGAATCTTTGGCAGTTTTATTTTCGTAACTAGCTTTTGAGGATTTTATGAGGGATCTCAGCTTCTTACTGAGGCTGGTGAGGGAGTTTTTTGCATGCTGGGATTTTCCTCTTTTCTGCAACAGTTTCTTCCTTCTGTTGTATAATTTGTTTATAGTAGGAGACCACCAGATTGGCTTCCTTTTTTTGGAGAAGAGCATCTTGGTTCTATTTGGAATGGCACGATTCATACACGAGTGGATGTGCTCATACAGTGCCTTAGTGTAGGATTCTGCAGTCGAACTTTCAGATCCCGTCTGCATGGGTGTCATGAAGTTTGTCACTTCTGACTTCAGTAGCATGAAGTTGGCTTTGGAGAAGTTTTTTAAGGAGGTTTCCTTACTGGGGGGTGGGGATGGGATGTGGATTTCAAGGATGATTTGCTTATGGTCAGACCTGACCAATGAGGGGGTGACCACTGGTGTGGAGCATCTGTCTCCCATGTTGGTAATGACCAGGTCTAGGATATTGGAGCCCCTGGTGGGACAATGGATTAGTCGATCCAGGGTGTTGGAATTTATGAATTCCAAGAACCGTTGGGAAAAGGAGTTTTCCCAGTTAATGGCAGGGTAGTTGAAATCACCCAGTATTAGGGTGTTTGGTTGTATCTTAATATTTTCCAGTATGTTTAGAAAGGTGTAGTGAGAATCTTGGGGCATGGTGGGGGATCTGTAGCAAGCTACAATTTGGATTGCAGTCTTACCTACTTTTAGTTGCACCTGGAGAATTTCAGATGCATTGTGTTGGGCAACTAGCCTGGAGGTGTGAATATCCTTGGTGAATATGGACACTCCTCCACCTTTTGTGTTTCGGTTTTGGTTTTGTGGCCGAAAAGTGTGGTAGGAGTTGTAGCCTGGTATTGCAGGAGTGCTCTCTGGAGCCTTGAACCAGGTCTCAGTTACTGCAAAGATATCGATGTTCTCCATTTTTAGGAATGCCTCGAGAGAGTGCATTTTGAGGTTTAGACTTCTAGCATTGAGTAGCATTACCTTCAGATTTTACATGCTTGTATCTGTTACGGTGGTGGTTTTATCCTTTGAACCTTGCGTAAAAAAGGCACTATAGGGGTGGCAAGATCTTTAGCCAGTAACCTGAATCCCAGGGGTGACAGGTGCAGACCATCTCTGGCAAAGCATCGTGGTTTGTCGATCATGTCTTCCCAGGCAGACAGATACTGGATCCCCTTTGAATGACACCAGAAGCTTAGCCAATTGTTGAAGTCAATCATTTTGTCCTTATACTGTGGTATCATTCTGGGCGAAGGCAGGATGCTACTCAGGGCTAGGGTCATACCTGCCTGGGCCACATGATCCAAGAGCTCTTCCATGTCTCTTTTCACGTAGTCCAGGGAGATACATCTCAATTCATTCACTCCAGCATAGACAATGACAGAGTTGTATTTGTACTTGTTGTGGAGTTACTTGAGTGCATGCGTTATGTGGCGGATCCTGTCACCCAACAGGCAGCTGACTGTAATTTTCTCCTTGTTCAGCCTGGTGAATGGGACATCAGTGTGCCTGACTATAGAGTCACCTATGACTAAAGTGTTGGGTATATTGTCTTGCCTCAGGGGCTGTTGTTGGGTGGCACACTGGTGTTGTGAGCTATGTGTCACTTTGGTTGTGACTGGTGTTTGTTTGCATTTCAGCTTCAGAGGTCCTTGTTGCTTAGGCAGGTTAATGTTAAGGGCCTATGCATATGTGGGTTTAGTGTTGCTATGTGTGGATGTTGATGGTGTGAGTTTTGAAGGGCTGCTATGAGTTGCTTGAGGTGTAGTGCAGGTGTTAATCTTCTCCTCTTGACTGTCTAGCACAATGTTGGCCAGAGAGAGCTTTGCTTCCAGTTTGGCTATGTAAGTGCATCTCTCGCAGGTTGTAGTGTTGGGTGGTAGGAGGAGAGGATTGTCTGTGTACATGAGGTAGTTGCCGCATTACCCCAGTATGCCCAGATTCACCAGGTGGACAGGAGAAATCACCGGAAGCTGACCCTTGGACATGCTTGTTTAGGTGCTTTTTTTGTAAAGTCTAAGAGCTGTTTTCCCTTGCCTTTGCAAGGTACTTTGCAATTATAGGCTGTTTAGTGCCTACGATTAATTTCTCCTTATTGACAAGGAGAGTTGAGTGCTTGTATCAGTTTCAGGCTTCCTAGTGCTTTCCAGCAAGTTCTAGAGCAAGTGCTAGTCACAGGGGTTCAGATTTTAGTGCTACTACTGAGAAACCAGCTAGTTCTAAGGGAAAATTTGAAGAGCAGACTTTCTGGCTCCTGGAATAGTTTAACTGTAGCCTTGCAGTGCTGCACGATGTGAAAAGTGTGCAAACACATTCGTTTTTAAGCCAGAAAGTTGAAAGGGATAGACTAATAAAATTACAATTTCATAGGTTCATAGGTTCATACTAGGCTATCTGCCCTGGGGCAATTATAAGCCTAGCCCGATTCTGTATGGCTTACGCCACCCCTTGATTTGAGTATACTGTGCCCTTTTTAAGGTTTAGTTTACTGTGCCTCTGTCCAACAGTGACACGGGAGTAATCCCTGGGACAAACCTACGATCCCCCATCCACCTATTGAGATTCTTCTTGAAGAGATTCAATGAGGTGCTCTGCCTCACATGAACTGGAATTCTATTCCAGAGCGAAGGGAGCCTCTGGGTTATGAACCTGTCCCTCCAGCAAGTTCTATTTATTTCTGTGCTGAGGTTCAAGTCCCTCGAGCGTGTGGCTCTAAGGGATTTAGATTTACTGAGGTGGAGCATGTCCATTAATTCTGGATTTGACATAGCTTTGTATGTCAGGCATAGATCGCCTCGAAGTAGGCGGTATGCAACTGAGTAGAGCTGGAGTTTTTTTAACCGAGCAGCATATGGCATCTGTTTGAGACCCTTGATCCTCTTGGAAACCACTCCTCTAGTGTTAGATAGGCAGAACAATGCTCACTACTCCCACTGGTAAGCAGTAGGACTTCCCTTTACCACAGCAAGGTCTGGATAACTCTGAACACAGAAAATAAAGTTCTGAAACCAGCAAAGCCTGGGATCTGGACTATACTAGCTAGGAAAGGTGGGAAACGAGCAAACAAGATAGTATTTTTTTTTTGTTGAAACAGGCTAAACAATGCAATAATACAGTAAATAAACACAGAAAAGGCTAACACACTTGAGTGTGTAGTCCTAAACAGTAAATGCAATTAAAACTCTACAAAAGTAGCAATTTAAAACTTTTTTAATGAAGCAAGGCAAGTGCACAACTGAAAAACGATTTAAGAGGCAGTAATACAGCAGAATAAGTAACTAGTCTACATATACAGAGAAGTCTATATATACAGAAAAGCAGCTAAAACACACAAACAATTCAGATGCAGTGCAACATAGAGCACTTGAGTTGTAGCAATATTAAGGCAATTACAGTTATAATAAATGCTCTAAAATATACTCTATATTTCCAAAATGTTTGAGAAGCACAGTCAGAACACAAGGAGATTCAAGCATTTTTTTTTTTTTTTGAAAGGGAAAAAGGAGAAACAGAAGGCCTTCTCAGATGTTCTCTTTGTATTAGGTAGAGTGAGCTAATGACACTAGACTGGGAGGAGTGTCCCAGATCAGATTTACAGTAGGGGCGGGCAACTGCAAAGCCACCAAGTATAACAACAACACACGAACAGGGAAGGAGGGTGGGGACCAGTACTAAAGCTATTAGCCTACAGACAGTAAACACTACAGAAAGCCACAAAATGAAAGTTTTTAAACAGATAAAGGAGCAAAGAGACTCTACAGAATGCTTTTAACTGCAAACAATTCAGTTATCAGTGCAGATTAGTTAATGCCAATAAAATACACTAAAATCATGCAGCAGGCAATAAAAAGTGCTGTATATAAATTGCTAGAAACAATAATCAGTATAAATAATCCAAAAAAACAGGATACTTATATATCTCAGATCAGAGTTGTAGTCAACGCCCCTCCTCCACTCTGCTCAGTGTGTATAGTCAGAAATCCTCTCAAAGTTAGGGCTTAAATACCATATAGATATAGATATATAGATATATATAGACAGATATATATATATATATATATATATATATATATATATATATATATAGATGTTGTTGTGTCTTTTGGCTTTTCCCGGTTAGGGGTCGCCACAGCGGAACTCCGGTCCGCTAATGATTGCCAGTAGATTTTTACGTGCCAAGTTGCCAGCCCTGACGCACAACCTTCAACGAAGGTACGCCCATTCACACATGTCTCCACACAGAAGACGCTGTGAGGCGACAACGCTACTCACTACCACCACAGTTATATAGATATATATGTGTATATACACACACTCTCACACACACACACACACACACATATATATATATATATATATATATATATATATATATATATATATATATATATATATATATATATATATATATATATATATTTATGTAGCTGTAGTATACACACACATATTATATATATATATATATATATATATATATGTAGCTGTAGTATACACACACACACACACACACACACACACACATATATATATATATATATATATATATATATAAATATATTTATGTAGCTGTAGTATACACACACACACACACACACACACACACATATATATATATATATATATATATATTATGTAGCTGTAGTATACACACACACACACACATATATATATATGTATATATTTATGTAGCTGTAGTATACACAAACATATACACATATTTATATATATATATATATATATATATATATATATATAAATATATATATATATATTTATGTAGCTGTAGTATACACACACACACATATATTGAGAGACATAAATAATGTACATGATGATATGTCAAATAGTTGAATACAAAGTCATCAAACACTAATGATTGAAACTTACCTTGTTGAAAATATATAACATCAAACAAAAAAAAAAAATGAAACCAAACATTTCCTTTTGCATTCTGTCAATGAAATCCTACACACCCTGTCTAAATACTAATGCTGTTAAGAAACATTTTGTTTAGGGTTCGGGTCCGGGACAAGGTTAGGGTTAGCTTGTATTAGGTAAATGGTGCAGTTGGATGAAGTCCATTCTTGGACTAGATAGGCAGCTTGGTTCTCTGAATTCACAGCACCTGTAGGATATGGGTATATCACCCTGTAGGATATGGGTATATCACCCTGTAAGATATGGGTATATCACTCACAGTGTGGAGCCTAGTGTACTCATACTGCTTACTGGTGAGCTGCTTAGTTGGAAGGTTGGGCTTTGGCAGTAACATGCATTCATCTCCTGAGAGATGCTATTATGGAGAACTCCGGATGCTGAGGTGGTATATACTAAGTGTAAGAGGCCATTTCTTGAAATATTCCCTTTTTCTCTGCTGTATGGTGATCTCAATGTTGGCATATATAAGCTTGGGGGTGTGTGGGTGTAGTAGTGCTTGTCCCTCCCTGCAAAAAGAAGTTTTAAGGAGAACAGCAATCTTCAAGATTCATTCTTCTCCTGTGTTTGCGGTCTTTTTTTCCCAGCATGTCGGCAGTTGGCATGTCAAGTGTCAACATTTCAATAAGGAGTCATAACTTTTTCAGGTGGTTATCTCACAAGGATATTCGGTTAAATTGCTACATACGGTGCACATCTTTGTTCTTCTTCTTCTTTCAGCTTTTCCCGGTTAGGGGTTGCCAAAGCAGAACTCCGGTCTGCTAATGACTGGCAGTAGATTTTTACGGTGCCGATGGTAAGAAATCACTTATATGGCAGTTTGAAATCCATCATGCCCATGTTTGACCATTAACGTAGTAATCACCTATGAACCTATAAGTTGCGCAGTATAGGATAGCCTAGGATTTTTGGAACATGCTGTTGCTTCCTTTGTGAGACCCCAAATTTTTTGTTGATATTAATTATTTAGACGGTATGACTTATAAATTCTGTAGGAATTATGTAGTGTGAGAAAATGGTGTACAGTTTTACATTTTGTTCTCTAGGAAATAGCTAGATGTGGGAAATCTTTATATACTGCATTTTTGCATATGGCAAACAACGTAAAGATATAAAATAATTTTTGTCAAATGTGTAGTGAAATTGTGGATAATTAATAGGGCATGATTTGTTATAACTTTCAAGTAAATACAGCTATCCCTACTTTAGTTGACTATAAATTAATTTTATTCTTCTTGTAACTCTGGAGGAGAGATTCTGAACTTAACATTATTGAACTTTTAATATGCTGCCTACCAGGTGAATTTTTATTCAAATGTGCAATGATCCAAAGCCCTCCCAGAGTCTGGACTGCATGTTCACAAGTGTCATCATAGGTTGCATCATTGGTGGTGGTGATGCATGTGAAGCCAATGAAGTGCAAATGTTAGCTCTAATGATCCCTCATTTGAATGGCAGCATTTTTTTAGAGCAGATGGTTTGAAATAGAGCTGTTTGCAGCATCCCTGGGACACAAAGAGGAAGTGACATCTTATTGACTAAAATGCCCCTTTGTGGAAATGGTGAAATTGTTAATCTATTTTCCTACACTCAGATATAGTTGTTTAAACATTCACTGTAAGCCTGTTAAATACCCTGGCAGAATATTTTTTTTTCCACAAAATCTTGGAACCACTGTGTGATACAGAACATCTTTATACTTTAATACACATCAGTACAAAGGACCATTTTGATGATTCATATATCAGTGCTGAAACTGCCTTAACTTTATATTCAGCAGACTCGCAGTCCACCTTGGTCTATTTTTTTTATGTTTTTTTCAGAACTTTGATAAAATGAGGGGGTGACGGATTTATTCTATGTAATGAATGGACTAATATCTCTCCCAGGATATTTTGACTGTCAAAATAATGTCTCATATGGGTTTGGACCATGAGGTGGCTTGACTTGATTGGTTTCAGATGTTCGGATGGTCAGTCTGTTCATCTTCCAAATGTTGTTTTTATACATTTTAAGGAGTTATTCAATATGTACTGAACCAATCTGAAGTTAAACTCCCTGCTGATCTTTCCAGACCCTTCAGTTAAGAACCATTTGGGATCAGCAATATAATTAATTTGGTGTATAATTCATAGTCTTTTATTACCCTGACTTTATCTAGACTTTTTTTCATAACAGACTGATATAGTTTGCTCATGTTTTCACCAGACATGAATCACCAGTGCTTTTCAATGGAAGAAATCAACTTTTATTGAAATAATGAGGCTTCATTTGCTCTACAACAAGAGATGGGGGCTTAACCGTTGGATATCAACAGAATATCATTAGCAAATCACTAAAATATTAGTCTTATAATATTCATATGTTTAAGAAGAAATATTTATAAACTGCAATGACTGGATCTGTTTGTGGTAAGTAGACGTCCATAACATACATCACTACTGCAAGAAAATGGATTTCAGGAAAATGTTTCCTTTAAATAACATTCATTACTTATTCATTACTTTGAAATGATGTACGTTGCTTATTAGTTAGCAGATGAACAAATACAGTAATTTAATTAAAAAGTTTTGTTTGCAGCTGACTGTAAGATTTGGGGTGTACAGTCTTGCCTTACAGGTCCACTGTTATAGCAACTGTTACATGCCGGCTTAGTAGCAAGATTAAAGTAGTCATCATCATTTATTTTAGCATAACATGTATCATTTTGTGATGAGTGCAGAAAAGATCTGTGCATAGTGATTGTGCTTCTTCCATTTGTTTCAGTAGTCACTTGTTTTCTTATCTCAATTGTCCTGTGTGACTTTCCATTGAATGCGGAGTTATGTTTATTTTCTTTTTTGCCGATTAATTCTCAATCTGTCATTTCTATAAAGATGCCACCTAGCATTCCTTCTTGCACAAACATATAGTTAATTTTGTCCTTCTCTTTATCCTTCTGGTACCCTTTCTTCTGGTTATGCAGAGTAGTTTGTGAAAAAACTTCTGCTTAAATAGCAGACTGACTAGTATATATCCAGCAACAGGGAAAACATCATATAGAGGCTCTCAACATGTTTTTGTAATTGCTATTTCTACTGAATTTCTGTACAATTCTGACAGCTGTATTTGCATTTTATAAGAATGATTCCACTATCACATTAGTGCATAGCCAAAGTGGAATTACTATCCTCTTTCAAATTCCTTAATATGAGCACGTATATACACACACACACACACACACACACACACACACACACACACACACACACACACACACACACACAGTAATTTTTTAATGCATACTCAAAGATTGTCAGAAGAACTGCTATATAGCAGGATATATATTGATGGCAGTTTTAATATCAGAGACCAGAGTGCTAAATATTTCTTGCCAATTCCATATAACAAGCCTTGCTAGAAATACTTTTTATTGAAAAAGAGTAATGTAGTGCCTTTCTAGGTACAAAGAATGAAACAGTGCAAAAGCAAACAAACAAATTATAGTCCTAGTGTTCCACTGCTGAAATGAAAACATACTTGTAATTTCATATTGTTCAAGTTCTGGTCCTCATACACATAATTTGTCAAGCTGTACAAGCACTCTCCATGCTGTGTATTTAGGCCTCCCATCAAAATTGCAATTCTTAGACAGGAATGAGGTCCTTAACAGTGGCATACATCTGATTCCATATGTCTGTGAAATGCACACAGGTGTGCATTGTACAATGTGGGTTACATATCACTCCAATTCATTCCTACCCCCATCTGCACCCCAACTGCTGCTATACTGTGCTAAGCTGCGTTTCCTGAAATTGCAGTACAGTACAGTAGCAAATGCCAGTGTACGAGAGTAAGCTTTCCATGCTTTGGTACACAGATGTTCTGTGCTGAGCCATGCTGTGCTGCCATGCCTGTCTCTGCTTCATGGAGATGTCACAGCCATGCTGTGCTGCCATGCCTGTCTGTGCTTCATGGAGATGTCACAGCCATTCCTGCCACTGCTTCATGGAGATGTCACAGCCATGCTGTGCTACCATGCCTGTCTGTGTTTCATGGAGATGTCACAGCCATGCTGAGCCATGCCGTACTGTCATTCCTGTCTCTGCTTCATGGAGATGTCACAGCCATGCCGTGCTGCCATGCCTGTCTCTGCTTCATGGAGATGTCACAGCCATGCTGTGCTGCCATGCCTGTCTGTGCTTCATGAAGATGTCACAGCCATGCTGAGCCATGCCATACTGCCATTCCTGTCTCTGCTTCATGGAGATGTCACAGCCATGCCATGCTGCCATGCCTGTCTCTGCTTCATGGAGATGTCACAGCCATGATCTGCTGCCATGCCTGTCTGTGCTTCATGGGGATGTCACAGCCATGCTGCCATGCCTGTCTCTGCTTCATGGAGATATCACAGCCATGCCTGTTGCTGCTTCATGGAGATGTCACAGTAATTAGGGAAGAGCTTGCCAGGATCAATGTGAACAAACTTAAGAAGTATAGCAGTAGCAGTGTTTTTCTTACCATACAGAAACATTTTTTCTTCTGTAACAGCTCTGATGGTTTTCTCACCAAAGCACACAGTGTATCAGTAGAAAAGGAGGATTGATGAAGTGATAAATGCTGCTATGTGATTGCATTCCCATAATTACCCAAATTCACCTGCATACTTCAGTCTTTATGAACTCTACCCTAATAGCCACCTGTCTCTGGACTGCAACAAGGGCAGCATGCATAACTTAAATGTACTTGTAATGCAGTTTTCACTACAGGAAGGTAAAATGTTTACAACTTGTACAGGTTTTAATAAGATCTTATAATGGGACAATCAGGATCTCAGATGTACAGATATGTTTAAATATGCAGAGTGTGTAAATGGAGCTGGAGAGAATATCAAGTAAAAAAAACACGAAACTTATTTTACGTGGACTACACCACTGTGCCGTGCACTTTGCCCTCACACTGTCAAATACTAAACATAACAGCTCTGAGGTTGCACTACTTCAGAGTAAAGATAGGTACAGTATGTTTTTGCTGGAAGTGAATATAGCCTATCGTAAAAGTAGTGGAATCTCAAAGTTAGCATGTTTTTCAGAACCTGTATTAACATGTGAGTTCAATGAGCTGGCAGTCTCATGGCAGCAAGATAAATACATTAAGTTAGAAGGATGAGCAATATATAAATGCAGTTTTGTAATTCAAAATCATTTAAGTAATTTCAGAAATTTAGCTTCAAGTGCACAGGATTCAGCATTTACAAAGCTGATGTTTCAAAAGTTCATTAATGTGAAGGCTATTACAAACTGGCAAATTGCTAGCTATAACAGGCTGCTGTATTCCTGAAGAGTGAAATATTTTGTGAGCAGCTAGAGTTTCTGCATGTGATGATATTGAACGTGCTGCCTCTGTCACTGAAAATCATTAGTAGACATTGCTAAAAGGGCAGGCACGATTTTAAGAATGGCAACAAAATAAATTTACTTTCATCGTTATTACTTTACTGAATGTAAATTCAACTAATGGCTTTAGGTTCTGATAAAATGAAGCCCTGAACTTTGGGGTGGGTTTGCACCCCATACACACACACACACACACACACACGAGCGCAGTGAACCTAAATATTAATTCCAAAATCAAAACCACTTGGAAGGAGTAACAAAGACCAAAACTTTAAAGGCTTCACTCAAATGTTTACAGCTAATGGCTGTTATGTACCTCAAAAACAGATTGTATCAATTGTTCACTGATGAATCTCAACTACATTTGTAACCATGTTTAGTATATGTCACCATATTTTAAAATTGTACTATGTTCTGCAGCTGTTTTACATCTATATTTTATTCTTGTCTTACATCCTCAGCTGGACTGATGTCTATATTTAAATGCTATGTTTTTTAACTGTGTAATGCAAGTAATAATGTGGAGCTTTTCTCCCCGGGCCTCCGCTGAAAACAGACCTGTGTCCAGTCGGACTCTCCCAGTCAACAAATGTAAATAAATAAATAATAAACATGAAACAGCATAGACACTATGAACGATAATCATTTGAGTGAAGTCTTTAAAGTTTTTGACTTTGTTACTCCTTCCAAGTG
The DNA here is from genome assembly GCF_019279795.1 of Protopterus annectens. NCBI lineage: Eukaryota > Metazoa > Chordata > Ceratodontiformes > Protopteridae > Protopterus > Protopterus annectens. The sequence continues at coordinate 583,222,825 of NC_056737.1, forward strand.
CCTTTGATTTTGGATTTATTGTTTTTGTTCTTGTTGGGCATTTTCTCCTTTTGGAGGGTGAACCTCAATATACTGACTCTGGCTGCACAGCTTTTGAGGAAAGAAGAATAATCAGTCTAGCAAATAAAGTGACTGTACCCCATTTCTGTAACGTTGTGCACTTTTTTGTGTGTTTATTCGTTTGTGCACATTCATCCACTGGTTCACATTCTTCACCCAGTAGACCCATTTATTATTCCTATGAAGTGAGAGTTGGGCCTATTCATTTGCCATGCAGAAAAAGAGCCCTATTGCTCATTCATACACTGAGTGCCATCAGATCCTAAGATCCCATTCAAAACCCATAGAGGTCAGAGTCAGTTATTGTGGAGCAGACCCCTATGACAAACATGTGGATCCCCCTTTTCATCCTGACTTATCCTTGTAGTGGCTGTGACATCTGTGATTTTTGCTGCCTGTTAGAATGCATATATGATAGCACATATGACTAGAACTCCAAGATTAACTGGCAGAATGGTGTAACCTTCTTGTTGAGGTCAACAAGGTCAGTACATCCCTCTCCCTGAAATGGACTAGGTACCAGCAGTTACTCAATTTCATCCACACCTGACTGGATCTTTCAACTTCCAGAGCCATTAATGCAGCATGGAATATCTGGGGCATAGTTAGAGCTTTATAAGTCTGTGCTGTAGAGCCAGGATAATGATAATCAGTCTTCTAAAAATCTTGTAGCGAATAAAATATAATTTCTCAAATCAACCTTATTGTGAGCACATCTACATCCAAAACCAATCCCAGTAACAGACAGAAGACCATCATAAACACTGTAGTGTAAGCTTTGCTAGAAAGTGGTCCATATGAATTAAAATTGAAATCACTCATGACATATAAATGGGCACTGGTGTTTTAAGCTATGTATTGGCCTGGTATTGCAAACAGTGCTGGCATACTATTAGTTTTCAAAAACATTGGCTGGCACTTGCTCTAAATGTAAAGTACCATATCATCCATTTATGAGATCCTAGTGGATCTTCATAGAGTAAGCTTAAATCCTCTAACTAAGCGTTTTCATGTTTTAGGATACCATTATTTCTGCTTTCACATTTCTCAGGTCTTTCCAGTGCTATCATATCAGAAATCTCATGAATTATATTGTCCCAGCTACTATTAAAATATTATTCTTAACTTCCTGTAAAATGACTCTTTCATTTGCGTGCTCTTCTGCACTTAATAAACTTAATGAGGGTTTTAAGATGTGATATCTCCCATTTCAAATAAAGCTTTTTCCAAACAAGTAAGTGGACATCAAGGTATCAAAGTGCATATCCATGTATAATATTTGATCAGTATGCTTTGTCCCAGTCCCCTTCAATAACACACATCACACCAAATGACATTTGACGACCTTTATTAAATTTCCATAGCATAGCTTTCATCACCAACTTTATTAAGTAGAACTATTCATGATATACTTGATTTTAAATACAACATAACATCCTTGTAATACACCACTCATTGTAATTTTAATCAGGGCAGCGTACCTACTCATCCTGCCCAACAAGCAGGGTCCATACCTCTACTCACTTACTTTACTTATGAAGCAGCATCCCTTCTCAATTCATATACCATTCATTGTAATGTTAATCACGGCAGCGTACCTACTCACTCTGCCCAACAAGCAGGGTCCATACCTCTGCTCGCTTACTTTACTTATGAAGCAGCGTCCCAACTCACTTCATACACCATCCATTGAATTACTTTCCACCAAATAATCACCATCCTTACCTCAGCTTGCTTATCTATTCAGCAAGCTTCTTCCAACTACTCATTTCCTTTCCCCAGATCCTTGAAATGAGCATCCAGACATCAGAGTGGGAACAGAAGAAGGCAAGCCTATCCTTCTTCTCCGCCAACCAGCCTGACAAAGCTGTTCCCCCCTCCCTTCTACCCAAAATTGTTCAATCCACTTCCCATAAAGGGAAGGGTCAAGCCAAACATCATTTGGTGTACCCATCATCTGTAAAGCACCATAGAATCCCGTCATAAACCCCTTTGCCATCCTACCACTGAAACACACCCTACTGAAACTAAATAAAGTAGGATTACCATGACCCCATTGTAACACCGGAACATCCACACCAAGAGAACACATACCCTTTTAGCCCGCTGCCTTCAAAGCTGAAATCGTGGCTTAACCTGAATGTATTGACAGCCTATAACCACAACAAAACCACAAACTTTAACCCCTTGCACCCAAGATGGCACCCAGTCAAACAACTAGTAGCAAATCTCACACCCAAGACCCTGTTAACCGTAGCATATCACCTTAGCCCAGTTCTGTATGTGCAACAACTCCATTACCGTAGTGAACAGTCTAACTCCAACTTTAATGTCCTACCTTAGCTGGCAGAAAACTAGGTCAAGGGCTGCTGGTTCCCGAAAACCCGCCTATGCTCAGCAACAAAATACTCTACATACCCAGCCATAAATACCCCCAATTCACTCATTATCAAACCATTCTTAACCCTTGTTTGGCCCTGGCCTTTCCCCTGGAGAGCTCTTTCCTTATATTACCTATACCACTAGTAGGCAATTAAGACCTGTCCTACCGCAGCCTTATCCTGCAATCAAGCTTCCTTTAAACCTAACTCCCCCTGTAACAACGCACCCAGTTTTAAAACTACCCCACTAACTGCCTACCTACCATGCTTCTTAAAACTCTACTCACAAAATTGACCCAAACACCAAGTGAAATGATCCTTGTGGTATTCTGTAAAACCTTAACCTGTTATGTAACATTAACACTACCTACTCAAGGGACAAATTTGTCACCCCAAAGACACCACCCGTTAGGAACAAACTCCAGCATCCTACCAAACACCTCATTGGCCTTTACCCCAACTATGGTTCAACAACTGAATGAGTAAAACAACCACCCCAAGGTTCTAAAAAAGCAAGGGTTGAACTTCAATGGCTTGCAAGAGCCATAGGGCTTTAGCCTAAGTCATGTGCTCCTATGAATATCATGACTCTACTCATCCCATGGTATCCCTCCCACTCCCCCTAAGCCGTCCCCAACCATTTCCCCCTTGCCCCCCCTACCTACCTCTTCCTTACTTGCCCCTATACCAGTACATTAATCAGCTCACCCTAATTGAACACAGAGCCGTAATATGCCTTAATAAGGTGATTACTCAGACCCACTTTGTGTCCTATTCCAATGGCAAAACATCCATCCTATCAGAAATGTTACCTTTCAGATCCCCTTTTCAGGCCACCGCATGATGCCTTCTGCCCTTCAGCAATTTCAGTAACTGTTGCCACCTTGTGCTCCCCATGTGTAACCTCTTCACTCGCCACTGCTTCTATCAGCTGCAATTTCCCTGTGTAATGCCACAACCGGTACTCAGCACACCACCATCTACAAAGAAAAGGAGAAAAGTAAATCCTTTAATATATAAAGAAAAGGCTCTACATAATACCCACCTATTCCAAATTATAGAAGCAGTGTTCCAAAAAAAACCCATCTGTAACAAAGAAAAGACATGTAAATCTAAAATACATAACACACCTGCCAAGACATCTTCAAAGCTTTAACTATTGTCCTATACAATTTTGCAATTATGTGTTCCTATAGCATATGCTGCGGCCCCCAGAACCCCCCCCCAGTACTGCAATGCCACACAGAAATTCAACTAAAGCGCCGAACAGTAGTCACCCACAGCTGAAGTCTCAAACGGCCCTCTTCCAAGCTGTACTATTCATGCCATAGAAGGAGAACATTCAACTATTTTTTTTTTTGACATCACTACAACTTATTTGTATGGTCCAGCTACTCCAGCATGAGACACTATGACCTAGCAATACATATTTTCTGAGGTATAAATCCACATAACACAGACAATTGTACAGAATGTGACAAAGTCGAATTAAAACTTCTTAAAATACATTGATGAGTCTGCTTATTCACTACTTGTAGGTTGAGGAACAGTACGTTTTTGATACTTTCACATAGAAAATGAGTTATACAAAATAGTTTTTTCTGTATTAAATTTTTTTTTTTTTTTTGAGTCAAAAGTGAATGTTGTGGCTGAATGTTATATATTTTCTCAATGGGTTTTAAAGCCTGCGAAGCTGAAATCACCAATGAAACAGACCCTTGAATCCAAAACATCTCCCTCGCTAGCATGCCAATATTCCTCTTACAAAGCTAGAAAGCTTACCAAGTATGCCCTGCATTCATATGACAGCGCATAACATCCGACTTTAGTCTTCAGTGATTTGTTACTAATTGCCCAACACCCACAACTCCATAAAAAACGGACCAGATATGAAACACCAATCTGTATGCTCTGTGAAAATCTGTACCGCTGAGAGGCATGAATTCCTTGCAACTTCACAAGAAACACAGAACACATCCAGCCCTCTCTCAATCACTCCACAGGAGCAAGACTGTCTGCAGCAGGATCCAAACAAGCAACGACCCTCTCAAACTAAAAGTGCTCCGCTGACTGCAGGAAATATGGACAAAGGCACGCAAGCAAAAGTGGAGCAACCTAAAGGCTACCAGAACCAAACAGCATCCAGTGGACCATGAATAAAATTGCACATCCTGGACCAGCAATCTCACAACCCCACATGACAACCACACCGTGCCTCCCCACAAAGCACAAGCCCAGCACGGCACTGCATGGACAGTGGCACAGAGAATATAAAAGGGGGTGTCAATAGGGGGCCTTTCAAACATTCCTGTGGTTTCTATCTCGGCCCGCAATGTAGCTCAACCACAAAGAAACTAGCAGTAAGCGAAACAAACCCCAAGGCCATCAAATGACCAAAAAGGGCCTCAGAAAAACCAGCAACAGGATACATTCCCGCGAACACAACCCAAGCCTGATAATACTGCACCCCACACAGTTACTGTGGTTAAAGTAGAAATCACTCCCTCACCTCACGAATGACCAATACACTGTTTTGGAATCAAGCCTAAAACATTTCATACCTCATCTTCAATCCTTTTTGCTCTCTAGAACTCCTTTTTCTCTCTCTCCCTCTTCTAATTTTTTGAGTATCTCTGGCTGCTGCTGCTCTTGGAAAATTTCCTGGGAAATAAAAACAATAACTAATATAGTCCAGCTGGAAGTGTTCACCACAGCTGGCCATAAAGTTTAGTCTGAGCTCCAGTGCACTGGGTTCATGGAAGGACATTCAATCGTCTGGTTTAAGTTTCCGCCTCTTCATCCTTTAAAGCAGTGGAAACTTGCTGAGTCTTCCTCTAATAATCGGACTGTAATCCTAATGTCTGCCACGACTTTTGCGTGATTTTGCATTTCATAACTCTTCTTACTGGCACTTACTAGTGGTGGGAGAGGTAGGGAATCAGGACAGCTGAGGTGAAAAAAAAAAAAACCCTCCATGGATTTGCGCAGCCGCAAGCGCAGCCACGCTTCAATGTTCATTAACCCAACACAGCACACATGCAGAGGCAACCACGCTTAGCATCTCCCTGAGCCCACAAAAAGCTATTTATGGCGTCCAGTATTTAAATCGACTCAGTGAATGCCTCCCTTAGACCCCCAACACCAATGATCCCAAAATTCAGTCAGAACTGAAATAGGGCTGAGACTATTTGGAGACTCTAGAAGCTGACACAGAGGTAGCACCTAAATACTGCTTTTAAACTCATATCAGTTTATAGAGTAGGAAGGAACCAGTGCCATGCCTAAGTTTTTTTTTTTTAAACTGTGAAGTGAAGGAGAATGGCCCTCCTACACTGGTTCATCATGACTGTGAAGTCTGCTACACGAACACAAATGTTACACTCCCTCTCCCTGCCACTAAGCTTACCACAACCTGTGGCTTAATTACTTGAATTAGTCAATGATAAGCAGTTCACCAGTACTCCCACAATGCCAGTCTGCTTCTTCTGCCACAGACCCAGAGACGGCCGCAAAGCCATCACAAAACCACCCAGCTGCAATGAAACCTGAACAGCTTTCCAGTAACTACCCACGTCCTTTTTTTTTTTTTTTTTTTTTTTATAATCAAGTCATGGTCTGCGCATGCGTGGGCAGCATCATCAGCCTTGTAAAAGCCTGCAAAGCCCCACCACTAACAAGGTGTTCCTGAGGTAAAAAACCAACAGGACCACACTTGGACACCACTAAAGCCAAAGACACTCCCAAGGCCACTCTCAGACTCCCAACCAGCTGAGACTCAGCACTACAACACAACCAGGTGCAACAACAATTGCTGGCAGCCCACGACCAACCATTAACCAATACAAAACAAAGAACCAACACGGAAAGAATCCAGCTGTAATCCACTCCCACAGCACAACAGATAAAGATTAAGTATTTGTTCACAGGGACACACACACAATCCGCCCAAGCCCGTAAAAGGAAACCTGCACTCTCCAAAGCCCCCGACAAACCGCCAACAAGGCACATGCACGGAACAAAGCCAACAAACATCTGTTCCCCCAATCAACTACATTGCCTTGTCAACATGGCTATTCCACCACCACCACCTGCAAATTAGGGATGAAGGCTGAAACTTAATTTTCTACCATTAATATTCAGACTAACGGTTTCACATTGGCTTTTTTTTTTTTCTCTCTCTTGACAGTATCTTTCGATGAACTAAAAGGTGCAGCATGTATTTCCTGATGGGATGGAGTCCGAAGCTCAATTCTCTGTCACCTTCCAACTTCAGCCCTCCATGCCCCACCACTGACTGTCAGAAATCTAAAGAGTTAAGAAGAGGAGAAAAAAAAATTGAGCTATATAGCCATCACTCATCTCCCCTGCCTGTCGACAATCACTAACCCAAGGCCTACCTTACCAGTATACTTAAATCGTCTCGGACGTAAACCTGTCATCTAGCAAGTTCACACCAAAATCTGATTGCTTAACCAAACTACACTACACTAAACCTCTTAAGCCCCTCCCCATCATTATCTCATTTCCTCCCAACCATCCCTGCCTCCACTTAACCCTTTCACCTCTCCAACCCACTTAACTCCCCCTAATATAAACCTAACCCCCCCCCCCCCATGAAGATGTCCTGGGACAACTTAGTCTGTTGTCAAACTTCATTTACGATTCCATTAAATGCATTTATTAGCTTAGGGTTCATTTCTGGGCATATCACATTTAATTGCTTTACCAAAGTCTCTATTATCAAATGCTTTTACTTTCCTTTCCGTTTGGTATTTTAATTATGTTTGTATCAAGCCAGGATGAGTGAAGTTAGATAACATTTGAGAAAGATTATCTGTGATCAACAATTCAACTTACTGATGGTGAAAAATGTATAATGTGAATTGGTTGACTGTATCGAAACAATGGGAAATGTAATCTCCTATTTGATTTCTTGTAACAGACGTATTATCCATAACTAAGTGAACAGACCCCAAATTAATCAAATTATACCCCTTTGTTTGGACGCATAGGCAGTAGCTGCTTGTATGTCTATATATATATATATATATATATATATATATATATATATATATATATATATATACACACATACACATACACATATATATATATGTGTGTGTGTGTGTATATATATATATATATATATATATATATATATATATATATATATATATATGGGATCCAGACACATGCTTGACTAGCATATGTCCGAATCACAAAACATCGAACACACATACACGAAAGCACTTAACATCGACAAGCGCTTCCGTGTATGTGTGCCTGTTTCGTAGATCGGACTACAGTGCGGGTAAGGGAAAATTCCCTATTCCCCACTGTAGTGTGATCTTGGAGTGAGAATAATAAAGTAGGAGGGGTGTGGGGTGTGCAGGGGGGCAAAGCCCCCCTGCAGAAACATAGATTTTTTTTTTTTGAACTACACATACACGGAAGCGCTTTTCGATGTTAAGTGCTTTCATGTATGTGTGTTCGATGTTTTGTGTTTCGGACATATGCTAGTCAAGCATGTGTCCTAGACATAGATATATATATATATATATATATATATATATATATATATATATGGGTTCCATACACTAGATCGAATTTTCACTAATTCGAAATAGTGCATGGAATACTCACTGCAGCAAAAGTGCACTTAATCGAAACTGCACTTACTCGAAGTTCAGTTCAACAATCGGGTGTTGTACTCAACTTCCGTGCAGTACTCACGGACCTTAGGGTTAGGACACGGGTCATAGTAAGGGGATAGCCCCTGACCCGTGCCCTAACCCTAAGGTCCGTGATGACTGCAGCACAATGAAGGACATAGCAATGTCCTCCACTATGGTGCAATAGTCACGAACCTTAGGGTTAGGGCATGGGTTAGGGTAAGGGGATAGCTTTACTAACTATCCCCTTACTCTTACCTGTGCCCTAACCCTAAGATCCATGACTATCGCACCATAGTGGAGGACATAGCTTGTTTTTTATGTCCTCCACTGTGCTGCGGTGTTTTCTGTGAAGTGCACTTATGAAAAAGTTTCTTTAAAGTGAACTTTCGCAGAAGTGAGGCTTCCTATTACAAGTTCGAAGTAGTGAACTTTCGTTCTTGTAATAGGAATCCATATATTGGAGATAGTTTACTCTACCTTAGGTCAACATCTGTTTAGCCGACAAAATTTTATCAGCTAAACAGATAATCAACTACTGTGCGTGATAGTATAAGTCTCAGGGTAGGGAAATATGCCCTTTCCCTGAGACTGTGTGGTCTCAGAGTTAATATATATATAATTAGCAGGGCATGTGAGGGGATGAAGAGGGGCTTGCTCCCCTGCAAAATAACATTGTTTTATCTGTATTTGTTTTGCAAATTTTTGCATGTGCTGAGATTATTGATCAGTGTGATTGATCATAGTAGCATGTTAGCCTTTGCAAAGTTGATGTTCTGGTGTCAACTAAGTAAACATTGAGATTTGGGTATTTTAATCTATAACCGTACACCCATCTATATATAATATATATATGGGTCTATGATAAAAAATATACCGGATAGTGCCAATAGAATCCTCAGTCAAAAAGAAGAACGGTATGCTGTATAAAACACTGACGGATTCGACAACCAGGAAACAAAAAACACTTCAAGATGCCATGCAAGAAACTCCTTTATTCAGTAAAAAATGAGTGGATAAGCGCTTTCACGCACCGAAAGTGCGCTTCCTCAGATCTTCACATTTAAGCAATAAATATTGAGAGTATATATACCCAGTAGCAATTCAATTAAGCATCTAATTAAAAAAATTATTCAATTAATTAATTCAACTAATCTAGTGCAATAAATGAAAATCACTATATACACAGGAAGGCAGTGTAAAACAACTCCAGTAAACTTTTCTTTCTGTTTCTTCTGTTTGTTATCTTAAAAATACATCCATAAATAAAAATATATTTATATTGTTTCTGTAGCATAGAGTGAAATATGTTTCAAATTGTTCAAATCCATTCTTCTGTTTGTTATCTTAGAATACATCATAAATAAAAATATATTTGTATTGTTTCTGTAGCATAGAATGAAATATATTTCAAATGTTCAAATCCATTCAGTTAAAAACCAATTCTAATAAATATATGTATGTATATGTATGTATGAATAAATAAATAAATAAATAAATAAATAGATAGATCTTATGAATAAATACATATAAATATATATAAATGCATGTCATGAAAAATATATATATATAATATATATAATATAAAAATATATGATATAAAAATATAAAAATATATATATAGTATATGATATAAAAGAGGTGGAATTCTCAATTAAGCATACATATATATAAGAAGTGTCATATTTAACTATGTATAATGTCAGTGTTGTTCATAAAGTAATAATAGTAAACTATATGTTTAAGTAGCTAATATATGCCTTTATATGTGTGTGAAGTCATCAAATGTGGGAACAAAATAAATATTATGTTGATTATATAAAATCCATGTCCATATATATGGAAGTATGAAATAAATATAAATTTAAATACGAACATAAACATGAATGTTATGGTGTGGATATATATATTATATGATAAATACATATGTAAGTATAAGATTTTTTATATATATATATATATATGATATAAATATATGAATAAATAATTAAATGAATGGATGAATATATATGCTTTATATAAAATGTTAAAATCAAACATTAAAATCATATGCATAAATATATTATAACTGAGATGTATCAAACATGCTTTTATAAAATCAATAAAGCAGAATAAGGGAATATCCAATTGATAAACATGAATATATATCAGTAGGTAACTAAGACTTAGAGGCATAATTGTGACATAAATATATATATATATATAAATAGACCAACATTGTAATGCATTATTTGTATATTCTACTATCTAGCACTGGTTTGATGCAAATGCTCTGATTCAGACCTGGGTATAAGTGTGCACCCAATCTTAAAATCCATGACAATTCGACATTCGCCAAGATATTTACATTGTTACCCCATCTCTTGTTCAATTGTATTAATTGTAATACTCTAAATTTAAAGTTGTGCTCTCTAAATTCAAGCACATGTTTAGCTAGAGCATTCTTATCATTATTTTTCTTTATTTCGTATATATGATTGTATATTCTTTGCTTAAACCTTCTCTTGGTTAAGCCAACATAGAATGCTTCACATTTTGTGCATGTCACTAAATAAACTAAGTTCATGGAGTTACAGCTTGCATAGAACCTGGGTTTAAATGTGAAATCCATTTTGGGATGTTTATATACTTGTTCATTGCTGATGTATCTGCACATATTGCATCTAGTGCATGGAAAAGTTCCCATAGTATTAAGGTGTACCTGTTTGGTGGAATTCCCTTTGCCTTCTTTAAAACATAACAGTCTTTTTAGATTGGGAGAATTCTTATGAAGAAACTTCGGGTATTCACCCACTATATTCCTTGTTGTTTCATCTATAGTTAAAAACTTCCAATTTTGTTTAATTATATTCTTTAGATCTGAATTATCATTAGTATATTGCATCGTATATGCTACTCTATTGTTCGTATTAAATGATGTCCCTTCCTTAATTCTAGATCTAGTATGGGCTGTCCTGTATCTTGTTGTCGATTCTATCATAGAGTCATATGTCGAAAGGACTTCATTCTTTATGTCATGCACCATTTTCACATTATAACCTCTTTCTAAAAACAACTCTTCCATCTTATTTGCTTCATCTTTAAGTGCTTGTTGATTTACACATAGCCTCCCTACTCTGATAAATTGACTCTTGACTATGCCTGGAAACACATGTCTAGGGTGCATGCTATTGTAGTGTAGAAGATTATTCACCCAACATGCCTTCCTATATAAACTAGTTTCTATTCTGTTTCCATTTATTGCTATGTTAATATCTAAAAAGCTGATGTTGGTGTAAGACCATTCCATAGTGAATCTTAAAAACTGGGTAGTAGATTCCAAGTGTGTTAAAAACATTTTGAATTCATTCAAAGTGCCTTCCCATAAGATCAAAATATTGTCTACAAATCTCTTATACATTTTGATGTTATTAATGTATCTTGCATCACTAAATAAATAATTCCTCTCCCAGTTAAAGACAACTAAATTTGCGTAGGTGTGGGTGCCCATGGCTACTCCCCATTGCTGTAAATAATATTTGTCTTTAAATATGAACACATTATTTTCAAGTACTATTTGTAACAGAAGATGTATTAAAATCTGTTCATTAGAATCAAAATCTGTGTTACAATTAAGAACTTCCATTATGGCCTGCAAGCCCTCTTCATTAGGTATACTAGTGAAGAGGTTTTTAACATCTAGAGTTATCAGGACACATTTATTCAAAGTATATATACTGTTTTCATTAAATTTATGAATGTCGTCCAAAAGATGATATGTGTCTTTTAAAATGATGGGGATGGAGTCTACTATAGGTCTCAATATGGTCTCAAGATATGTGGACACATTAGAGGTGACCCATCCCCTGCCTGAAACAATCGGGCGCATTGGAAGTGGGAGTGTTCCCTTATGTACCTTCGGTAGACCTTTCATGGAGGGTATCAAAGGTAGATCAATTACTAAAAACTCATATAGCTCTTTGTCTATCTGTCTACACATAAGAAGATCATAAATGTTGTCATGCACTTTCTGTATAATCCTTGATATTTCAATGGTAGATAAAACTGTGTATGTTTTGACATCATTCAGGAGTGTATGCATATTCTTATCATATTCGGATGTATCCATGAGAATTATAGCACCTCCTTTATCTGCTGGTTTTATCGTTAGCATATCATCTTGTGTTAGTTTAGTAAGTGAGGCTACTTCAAAGCTAGTCATATTGTAGTATCTATTCTTTTTAGCATGATGCTTATTACTTTGTGTATAGTATTTATAAAAATCATCCTCACATATTCTAGTGAAACATTCAACATTGCTAGGTAAAGGGGGAGTAAAATAACTTCTCTTTTTCAAAGATACACTGTTGACAGTTTCAAAAGACATTGTGCTTGAATTAAAGTACATTTTAAGAGCTACTGATCTAGCAAATAATCTTAATTCAATTAGTGTATTATTCAACTTGCTGCTCTGGGAAGGTATAAAACCTACCCCTTTGTTTAACAAAATTAAATCATTTTCATCAATCCCTCTAGTAGAAAAGTCATAGACCAAGGTATTTAATTTCTTACATTCTTCTTCTGTCCGTGCCTTTCGTCTGAAAATTTCCTTTTCCTGGGACCTTTGCTTAGTGAGCGACCTCTTGTGAAATGAGTTTGTTTGATGGGATAGGGTAAAAAACGTGAGTCATCTGGGTTCGTGTTTTTACGTCGAACAACCTGTTCTGTGTCTTTATTTAATGCTCCCAGTTCTTGTTGATTGGGAGGTGGAGTTGATGTTTCGACATCCACTGTGTTGCTATTCCATACATTAGGTTGGGTTGTTCCCTTGGAAGTGGTAATGTTAGAAGCCATTCCTCCTACTGTGATGTCCTTGGATGTGTTTGTTGCATCTATTTCTAGCCTCGGTTCCATTCTGTTGTTCGTACGTCTCATGTGCGTCGTGGCGTCATCCACTCTTCTCTCTACCTCTTCGGCTACCCCTGGTCGTGTATACTCGTGTGGTCTCGGCCATACGAAGATGTTGCCGTTAGAGAAATCATTATGATCACGGCATAATTTTCTCTGCTTTATTAGTTTCAGTTTCTCACTGTACACATTGATTTGAGAGTGCAGGTTTTCTAATTTCCTTGAGCAGTGGTTGTTAGATGTGTAGCGCTCAAAGATGTCCTTACGTAACGCCTCAACCTTTTTTTCTAATTCAGTTTCAATGGGCAAAAAATAGTCCAATATTAAGTTAATATAATTGAAGCCAAGATTGATGTTTAGATCTTGCCACTTCTTAAGGAGAATCGGATGTTGTTCTCCGTAAGTAGGCATGCAAAGTACTCTCATGCCTCGGGGAATTATTTTGAAATGTATACAAGCCTCTAAGTGCTTGCGCTGCCAGGAATATCTTTGCAGCCTATACATATCGTTCTCAAGTTCTCTTAGCATTATATTAAATTCAGTCATGTTATTCATTTCAGTATTTAAACTTGGTGTTTCTGTAGATACCTGCAGGTCAAGTTGCAGTAATGGGTTCTCATCCGAATGTATGAGATGATCCCAAACATGTTGATTGCCTCTGACAACCGGAGTATAATCCAATTCTACTGTTGCATTTTCCATGGTGTGGTTCTACCGGTAAACACACTAAGAAAAGATGATAAAAAATATACCGGATAGTGCCAATAGAATCCTCAGTCAAAAAGAAGAACGGTATGCTGTATAAAACACTGACGGATTCGACAACCAGGAAACAAAAACCACTTCAAGATGCCATGCAAGAAACTCCTTTATTCAGTAAAAAACGAGTGGATAAGCGTTTTCACGCACCGAAAGTGCGCTTCCTCAGATCTTCACATTTAAGCAATAAATATTGAGAGTATATATACCCAGTAGCAATTCAATTAAGCATCTAATTAAAAAAATATTCAATTAATTAATTCAACTAATTTAGTGCAATAAATGAAAATCACTATATACACAGGAAGGCAGTGTAAAATAACTCCAGTAAACTTTTCTTTCTGTTTCTGCCTTCCTGTGTATATAGTGATTTTCATTTATTGCACTAAATTAGTTGAATTAATTAATTGAATAATTTTTTTAATTAGATGTTTAATTGAATTGCTACTGGGTATATATACTCTCAATATTTATTGCTTAAATGTGAAGATCTGAGGAAGCGCACTTTCGGTGCGTGAAAGCGCTTATCCACTCGTTTTTTACTGAATAAAGGAGTTTCTTGCATGGCATCTTGAAGTGTTTTTTGTTTCCTGGTTGTCGAATCCGTCAGTGTTTTATACAGCATATATGGGTCTATCTGAAAGGCTGAATCTCCACATTACCAAATCTGAAAAGATTGAGATGACATCACCAAAGTTGGATAACTCTTCATTTTCCTTGTTCAACAGTTCAGTAATCCATGGTGTCACTGTTTTGCAACTTTGACAATGTCATCTCAATCTTTTCAGATTCGATAATGTAGGGATTTGGCCTTTTCAGGTCGACATATAGATATATGGATATATATATATATATATATATATATATATATATATATATCTACATATCTACATAGATACGCACACACACACACACACACACACGTATATATATATATATATATATATATATATATATATATATATATATATGTAAATACATATATGCACATATACACACACACTAATAATAATAAAATGAATACAAATCAATTGAATAGATAAAAATAACAGACCATCTCAAGGTGTGGGGAAATGATTCTGCCCCTGAGTAGTGTGTTATTTCACTGTAATGCTTGAGTGTTATTGTTTGGTTGTCTGTATAGGCTTTTCTTTTGATATATACCTTTATATATATATATATATATATATATATATATATATATATATATATATATATATATATTTTTTTTTTTTTTTTTATTTATTTTTTGTGGAGACTAGTAACTGGGTTATCTTTATGCCTTCATAGTAGGTAACTTTGAATAGGTTTGTGCAGCATGATTTTCTGTGCTGTAGATGAAAATTACTATGGGTTTCAATGGAAATGTGTGAAACATCCCTCAAAAACATCTTGTTCCTCTTATTTGCTTTGCTCATTGCATTGTATTAATCTGATCTTATTTTATAATGCACTCTGCAAGTATCTTGAAGGGAATTTAAATCTATTACAATAAAATGTAAAATGTGTCGCATGGAACACAAATGATGTTTTCAAAACCTATAAAATCAAGCCAAATAAAGGAGTCATTCTGCAGAAATATCTATAAATAGTATTGTAAATGTGATATGCATTTTCTGCCAGTCTTCCTGTAAAGTGAGTTGGGCCCAGATTGCTGAAACTGAAAAAAAATTACCCTAACTCCTGTAGTATCACTACTCAATTTTTTTTTCCTTTGTGCATGTCAACGATCTAATCTGGGCCACTTGAAGACAATTTCTACATAAAATAATAAAAGTAGCAAAGTATACAAACATTCTTAGCCCTGTTCCAGCCCACAGCGTTTCTTTTTCTACTAGCCAGTTTTACATTTTCTGATTAACAAATAGTCACTGAAGATTAACCTGATCCTATGAGAGTTCAACTGATTCACAGTGTAGGGGGACCCTTTCATTTTGAACACCCACAATGATCTTGCCTGTATCTTTTTCTGATCCATGTACTCTCTGCTGACATGCTGAATAAATCATCTGATACTAATGCTGCTACTGAGTGTACTACTGTCAATGCAGTAAGTATTTCTCTGCCTTGGAAAACTTTTAGTTTTGTCTGGAAATATATTTTTAAATATATTCCACATTCTTATTTTTCTCCTTTGAGATACCAATTTTCTTATGTGAATTTGCTTGATATATGATAAGATCGCATTCCAGTTATTTATTTATTTTTTACTTTGATAGATGTTCTAACTTTGCTGTTCACATATCTTCTTTGTTTATAATGTTCTTCTTGTGTATATTACATGAATTGCATAATTAATGTGGTTCCTTTTCATAATTGCTGTTATATTGCACACATTTTATGTGTATGTTGGTCAAAAGTTAGGTCACTGTCCAGATATGTTCCCAAATCCCAAACAAGTAGGTCAAGTCTTAGGAGTGTCGTGGTAGTTCCCATGGTATATGACTTCATAAAGGATACGATAATACATTTTTTGGCATTTATTTTCAGTCTGTGATTTTGGCACAAGTTAGTTATTTGGGAAAAAGTTTCCTGCATGATGGCTAATTCATTTGGGGATTCAATGACTGTTCCTAGCTTGCAGTCATCAGCAAACTTAGTTAGCCAAAGGCCTTTGGTATCGACCTTTAATTCAGAGAAGCAGATGCTGAACAGGAGCCATCCCAACACAGAACTCTGGGGGGGGGGGGGTCACTAGTGACCGGTCTTTTTGTGGAGATAATGTTTCCTATTTTGATTTCTTGTATTCTGTCTGTGAGTCAGTTAGCAATGCAACTTGTGTCATAGGGGTTTATTTCCCGACTATTTTGCTTTTCTACTTGCCCGAGTGGGGAATTGAGTCAGACATTTTGGACAGGTCAAGGTATGCCGTGTGTACTGTTTTGCCCTCATCCATTACTTTGGTGACCTTTTCAAAAAAGTCCACCAGGTTGAGTAATCATGATCTGCCCTTGGCAAAACCAAACTGAGACAGGTCAAATGTTTGGGATTTCCCAATGTCCTGACTGATTAGTTCCATGATAACTCCTTGCATGGTTTGCATATGAGGGTGGTCAGACTTATGGGTCTGTAATTGCCTGGGTCTGTGGAAGATCTCCCTTATGCAGTGGAATGACTATAGCTGTTCTCCATTTGCTTTGTACAAAACCTGTGTGAAGGCTGAGATTGAACAATGTCATTCGGGGTGTGGCTAAATTGTGATTTATGCTACTTAAGATGCATCCAGAGATATTGTCAGGACACATCAGTGCAGTATTTTAGGTTTTGATAGCACTTTTAAGACATGATCTTGTGTCATAACTGGAAATGAGACAGTTTCAGGTGTCTTTTCAGGGACAGATGGAGGAGAGAGAGGGGTAAAGTTAGAGCTAAATTTATTGGTTAGTAGGTTTGTTGTATCTTGAGCCTCAATGTAGGTAACATTGCTCACAATCAGCTCAGTGCATTGTGCTTTTGAGATTATGAGCATAACTAAAACAATGTCTTGTGATTGTCTTTGGCTTGGTTAGCTATTTTAGCCTCAAACTTGCCTTTGGTGGATTTTATTAAGCTTCCAAGTTGTTTATTGCAGTGACAAGGGCTCTAAGATTCTGGGAATTACTGTTCTTACTCTAAGTCAAAATGATGTTCCTTTTATGTTAAAGCTTGTTGATATTATGGTTCCACCATGTTGGTTTGTTATAGTTCCACCATATGGGTTTTTTTCTGGGGTTTTCTCTGCACTTATAAATACTTGATAAATCTGCATCTGTGCAACTGTTTACAATGCTGGTATAGTGTAATGGTGAACATTTCTGCATATTCAGTTGAGTTAACTGGGTAAGGTGGGGATTTGATGCTTGCTAATGTATCATGTAGGAGAAGGTAGTTTGGGTACCTTAGGTGGAAGGGATCGCTGGTTTCAATTTTATTTTGAAGGAGACAGCTTTATGGCATACTTCTCAACTGTCCAGATTTTCATAGAATGTCCAGGTTTTTGCCTCAAATTTTTGGTATGTTTGCTATAAAATTGGTGGTTTTCTAAAAAAATCACTAAGGGACACACAAATTGGTAAACTGTGTGCAGATTCTAAAATGTAGTCTCAGACACAACAGATTATAGGCATATTTACAAAGTCTTATACAAAACAGTTTGGCTCCATAGAAGGGGTGATAAGTTGTCCGAGTGACATCCAGGTAACTCCAGATACTGGAATCAAATTAAATTATATTAAAAAAGAACTGCGCAACTGTAGCCAAACAAAGCACAGGGAGGAGATGGAATTAGTAACAATGACCTGAGAACACTTCAGCAAGAACTTACACTACCATTATATCTATTATTCGCTAGGTCATATAAATATGGAGAGATTCCTCAAGATTGGAGACATGCACTTATTAAACCTATCTTTAAGGGAAAGGGGAGTAGGACAAACCCAGAGTCATATAGGCCCTTAAGTCTACGTTCATGTTGTGGAAAAATAATGGAGAAGGTAATACTGGATAAGTTATTGTCAGAACTGGATAGTTTGGGACTTGAAACCATATATCAGCATGCATATATTGAAAATAGATCTATTACCACCTGTAACATGATATTCTATAACAATATAATAACAGCTATGAATGAAACATTGTGCTTTGATGTCATTTATATAGATGTAACTTCAGTATTTGACAGGGTCATACACAAAACACTGATCAATAAATTAGTACAACTAGTTATTGATGTACACTTGATAAGATGGATAGCTGCATGGCTTACAAATAGGACATGGCAAGTATTATACAGCAACTGGGCAGGTGAAATCCTTGGTTGCAGTCAGGATGTCCCACAGGGCTCTGTCTTAGGCCCTTACTTGTTTTGATTGTATTGTTCTGATCTAACTTTTTCATCTGAGGTGTTCTACAGTCTTTATGCAGACAACCTGAAATTGGGTAAACTGATTATGTGTAACTAATAAGGCATGTCTGCAAAATAACTTGACTAAATTAACTGTTTGGGCACAGGATAATAATATGCTGATAAATACATCAAAAACTAAACATATGAGATTTGGGAGACATAAATTGAATACTGAATACTTAATACAGCACACAGTGATTGAAACTGTAGACTCATTTAAAGACCTGGATATATGGGTAGATTCAGCTATGAGTTTTTCTGATCATGTCAACCAATTTGTTAATGATAGTTATAGAACTATAGGTTGTATAAAAAGATTTATAAAGTGTAGGAAATCAAAAATAATGAATTAATTGTTTGTCAGTTATAGTAGACCTGAACTTGAGTATGGAATGACAATATGGAAACCCTGTAAGAAAACAAGCATGAGTAAACTGGAAAGAGAACAGCAGAAATATCCCAAGGGCATCCATGGATGTGAAAATGCAAGTTATTATGAAAGACTAAAATATCTGAACTTGTACAGTGTCTCTTACAGATATCTAAGAGGAGGTCTTATTCGGGTATGTAGGGGATTTAGAGACAACTACCTCTGTGAAAGTTTGGTTTTATCAAAAAGTACTAGAGACTCATCAGCCAACCGATGTAGATGATTCTATAGGAATGAGAAGTGTACTAATTGGTTGTATGACAGAGTAGCCGATGCACGGAACAGACTACCAAATTACATTAAAGCAAGTACTAGTCTAAGACCAGCCTAGACACAAGTGTTTTGGTATATTGGCAAGCTAGAAGGGCACTAATGCCCATTCTTGAAATATTTGTATGTTTGTATATATTTAAATTTCAGATTTCATATGCTTCAGAAAATGCATGCTAACACACACCATGTTATTCAAGCAACTTTCTAATTTTATAAGTGCAATATTTAAAACCTGTCCCTATTTTTGGGTCTGTGTCTCCCTATTTTAGGCTGTGTCCAGATTTCTTGTGCTAAAAGGTTGACAGGGGTGCTTTATGATCAGACCTAACAAATGATGAAGATACACATGGGATGGTGCAAGATGCTGCCATATTTGTAAGGGCAAGGTAGAAAATGTTATTCCGTTTAGTTGTTACTCTGCCTAATTGATCCAGAGCAATTGTATTAACAAAGTCCAGTAGTTTGTTACACCGGTTACTCCTGTACTTGTACACCAGTGGTGGTGTAGGTTCCACTCTATAGTTGGATAGTTTAGATCACCTAGAAGATTGGTATTGGGTTTAATACTGAGCTATTCTAGTTCCTGTAGATAGGCTTTGTAACGTTCTTGTGTCATAGAGGGAGTTTGTAGCTAGCTAATTAATGCATGGTACAGGACCTTTCTAATGGCTATTTGGACATGCAGACGCTGTAGTGGGTTATACCGTGCATCATTGTCCTTATGCCATTACATTATGCTGTAAGTTTGCTCTGGATGAAGATTGAAACACCTCCACTATCATAAACCATGTCTCAGTAACTACACAGATGTCAGTGTCCTCCAGGTTGAGAAGGGCTTGTAAGGAGTAGAGTTTCTTGTTTATGGCCTAGCATTGATCATTGTCCATTGTTGTATGAAAGTCCTTCTATGTTGCACAACTTATAAACAAAGGGATTGTGTCTTAATCTAGAGATGTCATCATCTCCCTTTATTCACACCTCATTATACAACTCCTTGAATATAATGCCCCCTTTGGCATGTAACTGTCCAGACACATGCAACAACTGGAATATATACAGAGGTCCTTACTAAAAGGATACAAGGCCTGAACAACATGTCCTATATGGGCTGACTCATAGCCCTGTCACTATATTCGATATCTTACAGACTGCTAAGGCCTGATCTGTGTCTGGCATACTAGGCATCCTCTAACCCATTACTGATGGATTTACTGTACATCAGCAAGTCAAATGGCATCAGAAATACTCAGTCTAGGATCTAAACGTCTTCAGCAACAACAACAGCACAGTTTGGAGAGACACAAACATCTCACAGAAGATACTGCTGCTATGGAACAGGCTCCCCAACTACAGAAAACAAAGTTCATCTCTGTCCATAGTCAAGAAAAAACATGGATCCATGGATGGGAAACAGAAAATTTACTCCATAACTGCCCTCTGAACTACTATCCATGGTGGTGGTGCTGCGGTAGCATTGTCGCCTCACAGTATGATGCTGTCAAGTTCGATTCTCAACTAGAGGGTCTTCTACATGGAGACATGTGTGAATGGGCGTACCTTCATTGAAGGTTGTGCATCAGGGCTGGCAACTTGGCACGTAAAAATCCACTGCCAATCATTAGCGGACCGGAGTTCCGCTGTGGCGACCCCTACCCGGGAAAAGCCGAAAGACACAACAACTGCCCTCTGAACTATTAATGGACAGAGGCAGTTCCTAAATGCTTTATCCCATGCATGGGTTGCCTCAAATTATCTATGGTATGATCCCAGTTATTATCATTAGGGGTAATTTATAATTATTGATCTTGGGA
The DNA here is from genome assembly GCF_019279795.1 of Protopterus annectens. Lineage (NCBI taxonomy): Eukaryota > Metazoa > Chordata > Ceratodontiformes > Protopteridae > Protopterus > Protopterus annectens. Next base: position 583,243,983 of record NC_056737.1, read on the forward strand.
CGGGTAAAGCCAATCTCTAACAAAATGGGATTGGTTAAATCGAGAACAAAAAGGGAAACTGGCTATGCTTAAAATAGCCGAAAAGGGCAGCTAGCATAGTTTTTACCTATGAACCTTTATTCTTCCTTATATGCTTCCATCTTCTGTTGTAGCAGAAAGTTTAACCTTAACAACGTTTAAATAAGCCTTTTTCCTTCTGTTGGAGTGTGCTGTTTTCTTAGTGGAACTAACCTTCTTTATCATTTGTCTACTGGAAACTAATCATTAGAAGCCCCTTTCTCACTGTGAATATTAGCAGTTTAAATGCAAACTTCTTATAATGTTAACTATTATGTGTGGAAATATGTGTAGTAAAAGGTGTTATCCTTTTATATCTTAATTTCTTTTTTAAATAAAATGCAATATGAGCTATAGTAATTAACTCCCCCAGAAAACACCCCCCACATCCTTCTAGTAGACTTGAACAAGTAGAGTTTTTGTACTGTTCAGATCACTGCATGTAAATATTCATATATCATACTGTTATCATTTACAGTGCTAACGGCAAGGCCAACAATCTTGTTGAAGACAGTACCTGCTATATTACAATGAACATCTATTCTTTACTGACTTGCTGGATTATTTTGGTTTACTATGAATAATCTCATCTTGTTTAATCTACACATGACTATGCAAATCTAAATAATTTCTCAAAATAGTGACATTCTCAAGGTAGTTTGTGTGTGTGTGTGTGTGTGTGTGTGTGTGTGTGTGTGTGTGTGTGTGTGTGTATATCAAAAAATGGTACAGCTCATTCAAAATCACCTGATCGACTCTACCGGCATTCTGTGTGAGATTGTAGTTCAGTGGGGATCGAGGAATATACCCTTTCACCACTGTATTGTGATCTCAATGTTGGTATATTCAATTAGTAGGCAGTGTGGGGGTAAGGGAGGATTGCCCCCTGCAAAAAATAAATTTTTGTTTTTCTTTAAATCTTTCAGATTTATTGTTTTGAGTATTCGTATCTTTGTGATTTGAACAGTTTGGAGTGTGTAACAGGCATTTGAAGTTTAGATACTTCGATTCCTTGTTATACACTCCTATATATAACTTAATTTTGTCAGGGGGAAGCCACCCTGCACGCCCTACATCTAAACTCTGAAATTTCACAACAGTCGGGGAAGGGTAAATTCCCTTTTGCTGTTATACTGCAACCTCCTTCAAAGTAATACTGGCATTCTGTGATCAAAGCAGTTTTCTGTTGCTTATGCTGACGTTAAGAATGTTCAATGTACTCTTGAGTGTTCATTGAGCTACCCTGCTCCCATGTATACTCTGAGAGCATACACTTTTGAAGAGAATGAAAAAATTGATAAATTGACATCACATTCTCATACTTCTCCGAGTCTTTCATTACAAGAAGATGATCTGAATGTCAGTAAGCTACAAGATAACAACAGTAGTAGGTTTCTCACATTATTTGGACTGATCTTTTTGTTCAGAACTTACATATTGAAGTTATCTGAGCAGAATGTAGAACACTGAACACTATAATGTTAAACTTGTTTACTTTAATACTTACCACACTTAATGATTCCCAGTTTTGTATTTTGAGGGCTGTTCTGTAATACTGGGAGTTGAGCTTACATTTTTGACTATGGTTTGGAAGCATACTTCTGTTGCAAGATATGCTGTCATTGCATTCCTTTCAGTAGTAAATGTGGGCAGCCATTAAAATCTTGTTATTCTGCTAAATATGTAGGAAGACCTACATGACTTGCCTGGGATATCACTGTCTCACAAAGTTTGACTGAGGCATTTGTGTGGTTCGGAATCCATCAGTTTCCATCTAGATGCTTATGATTTCTCAGGTTTGTATCCAAAGCTACAGTGTGTATTATGTTTCATACTACCTTACTTAGGGATTTTTTATCAATAACAATCTTATGTTTCCTGCAGAATGCACACATTGTTTTACAAGTTATGTAATATATTACATATAAGGTATTTACGGGGAAGATACCTTTGAATTAAAACTTTAATCTAAATGGTTCTTTTTGAATTAAAATGTTAATTTGGTTCTTAAGGTACTAGTTTATAGATCTTCGCATGCTTGGACACTTCTGTCCCCCACAGCATTGATACCTGAAGGTTTGCATACAGTTAGTTAATGAATTACAGATAACAGTTTCTGTAAACTGATGTGGGCACACACACACACACACACACACACACACACACACACACACACACACACACACACACACACACACACGCACACACACATAAACAACACACACACTCCCTGTCTTGACCATAGTTTTCAGATTAAAAAAAAAATGACAGCTAGTTTTCAAGCCTTGAAACTCTGAATTAAATTTAGTTGCAGGAATGCAAACCAAAAATGCCTGTATCTGTATTTTTTTTCACCCGCTACACCTCCACTTTGTAGAATATCTGGAAGGTATAGAAATGTGCTTTTCCAAATTTGTAACAAGGTATCTGCTATTTTAGACTTTTTTGTGGTGAAAGAATATCAAAGTTGAGGAATGATGAATCTTTTCTTAAGATAAAAGTTTTCTTTACATGCTGTATGCGTAGAGTGCCTGCACTGTTGGAATCTGCAAATAATTGCAACCCCAATCTTACAGCAAAGGGCTTCCCTACTAGGAGGAAGACCATGCTTCGCAAGATTTCATGCTGACCCACTTGTGTTACTCTTGGCAGTAAGATGTTGGACTTTTACTCACAGTGGGGTGTAGCTGATCATTTAGAGAGCCATAGCATATGCTGTCCCTATATATGTAGTGCTTGAACACTGCATAATGTAGTGTGAAAAACCAGTCTATGTACATTTAGAAAAGTAGTTTATCCTTACAAATCATTTAAAAATATCTGCTAGGTTTTCAATAACAAAATAATATCCAAGATTTCATTATTTATAGCTTCCAACACCAAACTAAGTTAAGCAATAAAAGATAAAGATTGTCAGAATTTTCTTGGTTAATTGAAAAGTAACCATTTAAAGAACTCACACTACTGCAGTTTAATTTATCGTGTGTTATAATGCTGCTCAGCATTGTGCATGGGGAAACACAATTCCTTTTAAGTTTGATTGCACCTGTATACTTTGCTACACTGAATCATCTCTGCCAATTTAAATAACAGTGGAGGAAGCAGTGGACTTTAAGCTTTGCAAGAACATTTGAAGTTTCTATTGTGACAAGAAGGAAAGTCATTAGAGTATAAAGCAGGCCAGAAAGGCCAGAGTGGCACTTGAATATTATGATGGAAGAACATAGGAATTCCATAAAGAAATTATTAGTAACGAAATTATATTTTTGTAGGTTATTTTTCCCCCATGCCTGTCGACCATCAAGCCTTGCTTGATCAGACAATACCAATTCATTCTTCCACGCCAGGCATTTTGCCTGGAGCTAAGGTGGGAGTTGTTCTTGGAAGTTGTAATTCAGGAAGAGTTGTGATGCTTTGTGCTGTTGCAGACATCCTGACAATGAAAAAATTTTAAGTAGTCCAAGCCCAACCTCTTGAGTTTGCAAGATTTGTAAACCACATCACTGCAATAGCCCACAACACCCTCTCCTTGTTAGTGCCCGATTCTACACACTCCCAGGGAAGGCTACCACACATTGGCATTTTGTTGAGACTAATGCCCACTCCTAGGGTCACTTTCTTCAGAGAGATAGTGGCTGTGTGTGTGTGTGTGTGTGTGTGTGTGTGTGTGTGTGTGTGTGTGTGTGTGTGTGTGTGTGTGTGTGTGTGTGTGTGTGTGTGTGTGTGTGTGTGTGTGTGTGTGTGTGTGTGTGTTGCATGCATGTGTAGCAGACTCTGCCTCTTCATCCTCCCCATGATCAACTCACTCATCTTTCCTACTTGCACTGTCAAGCAGTTGAGCTGTTAGTTGAACCTGCGTCTCCTGGACAGCAGCCCAGTTTTTATCCTCTTTGCCACTAATTCTGGACTAATTAAATATAATTTTCTTTCAGTTAAACTGTATTTTATTAAATGTGTAAAGCCATATAGTTTGAAACAGATTGTCAGACCTGACAGACAAATTCCCATCAACAAATTGCATGTATGTATGTATGTATATATATATATATATATATATATATATATATATATGCTTTACCATCAAAATGTTAAACAGGGCATCATCAAATCCACTTACGTGAAGTCCAAACTCCAAATGCTGAAAAAGTCGAACACTGATATTCCAAACTGTACAATCTTGCACCCTTCTTGACCCATGTTAGCAATTGCTTTTAGGTGTGGTGTGGTCGGAAATGTCGACATTCATTTTTTTTTTCGGCATTCGGCCGATTTAATATGACAGATTTCACAAAACAGTTTCGATGATGTGATTAAACGGTGAAGCACAATCAACATTATGATGGTAAACAGATATGTATATGTATGTATATATATATATATATATATATATATATATATATATATATATATATATGTATGCGTGTGTGTGTGTGTGTGTGTGTGTGTGTGTGTGTGTGTGTGTGTGTATGGATATAGAATTTAGATTGATTGTGTGTGTGTGTGTGTGTGTACATAAGTGGAGATGGGGGGGAGAACATGTGTATGTGAGTTAAATTTAGGGTTGGGGATGAGTGAAGGATGGGTGTTGTGTGATTTTGAGTGAGTTTATGTATTTTAGGGTAAGGGTTAGGTTGGAGATAGATGGAGTGTTGTTTGCATGTGTTTGTGAATGTTTGTGTGTCTGAGTCTGTCATGTGTAGTGGCAATGTTACAGGAAGATTTTAACGATGGTAAGGTGTATTGTTAGGTTTAGGGGAAAGGGCAGCATTAGAATCAGCACCACTAAGGTGTTACATGTGGTACAGTGGGGCACTAACTTGTATAAAAAGTTAAAAGGACACACTAGATTGGGAGAAGACTACTGCAGTGAGTGAGGTCACACAGTTCAAGTACATGTGATGTCACAAAATGGTAAAGCCTTGTCAGACAGAATGCCTCAAACCGTGGGAATGCCACCAATGCATATATAATGTCTGAAATTCTGTTGCTATAGATTTCATATATGCATACGAATTTAAAAATTCGGTCATCAGTGGGTTACAGATCTCCACATGCTGGTTAGAGACATTTGATTATTCAGCTAACGTGGTTGTATTTGGTATATCAGTACATGGCTCATCTTGCCTTCTCCTCATATTCTTTTTCGAGTTTCTCAGCAGTTCTCTATTTTCTGTTTTCCTGCCTGCATTTAATAAAGCCTTTTCTACTGATGCATATCACAAGTAAAGGCACAATTTCCTGTGAATATTATTATTTATTTACAGGTGGAACAAGTATAAGTTGTTGTCAGAGTCTTATTGCTTACCCTTTGACCACTGTATTTGGTACATAAAGTGTCATGGAGGATTTTTGCCTCATAGGCAAATGTTTTTAGTCTGCTCCTCAGTTTGGAATATAGCTCATAAAATGTGCTTTTCTCATAGTGATGGCATTAATAGCGAGCTTTATCCTCATTAACACTAACGCTAGGAAAATGTGAGTTGCATCCATAGCCTTGAATGCATGTCCAGAGAAGTGTCCATCAAATTCTACAGATCTGTCACTAAGGCAATGTCACCGAAGGAAACACTAATTGTATTGGAGCCGTTTAGGGTATCACTAACCACTTATGAAGCTTTTTATTTAAACAGTAGCCCAAATAAATAATGATTGGTCAGGGCAAGATACAGCATGACACTTAAACTCACTAATAAAGTATGACAGTACACTTTAAGTTCTAAGTTGGGTAAAATAATTCTGTTTTGTTTTTGTACAGGTTAACTCACTATAATATTTAGCACACTCTTTAAGACATAATGTGATACTGTAAGGGGATATATCCACAAATCTTAAAAAATACTTTTTTTCAACAGATTGTATGAAGTTAACACATATTTTACACTCAGAGGATTAAAATGTAATTTTTATGACATTATGAACTGTTGGAAAACTTTATTTTAGGAAAGGAAAATAAGTTCTTATTATTGATCCCACCTTTCTTTAGTACTAGAATATGCAGGTATGATCCATATTAATGGAGTTCTACAGGTACTCGAGTCCCAAGCTCTCAAAAACCAGTGTCTCAAAGCCAGGTAATCAAGCATCTTGTAGCTCATATGGGCTGCTGCTGCTTGTGCTCAGACTCAAGTATGTGCTCTGATAAGTAGCCGTAGGATGGGAACAGGAGGAAGGGGTTAGGATTAGAGAGCAAAATGGCGTTTAGACTTAGGAACCCGGAGGAAGATTTTAGCAAGAAGTGCGGGGAATGAGTTTTAGGTTCCAGGATCAATTGGCGAATTTATGTTTAGTATGGAGGGTTTAGAGTCTTACATTTAGGGAGTAATCAAGCACTTCAGGGTTAGAGAGGGGGAATGGTGGTTTAGGGTAAGGAACTTGAGGAATCAGGTTATACACTGGGTTGACATTTTAAGTTTAAGGTTTAAGGTTTAGTTTCTGGTGGAGCTATGCAGTTTATAGGATTATGGGTTGGGAGGGCTATGTAGAAAAAGGAGATTGGGCTAGTTGGAGTTCATGCACTTGATTTTTTGAAAATGTGTCAGACAGCAGGTGTGTTACGAGCTGCTAGCAGGTGAGCACCTGTAATAGACTCATATGTTAACCATGGTCTGTAATTAGCTCTATGGAGTACTTAATAACAGGTAGAAACATGAAAGTCATAAATTTAGAAGGATATTGCCTTATACAAGGAGGCTTAGGCTGTACTGTACTGTATGGCCTGTGTGTATTTTTTGAGGTTAGCATTTATTGCATTAGTACTTCAGTTCTGAATGATAGGCTGTAGGTCAATAAACTCAAGACACATTTGTTTTTTCACTGTGAATGTTGAAAACTTATAAGGTTTGTGATGTAATTCACAGCCATAGCAAAGAAAAATAATATGCTGTTACATTACAGAAATAGGAAAAAGACAGACAGAAGTAGATTCAATTTTCTGTAATCTGTCTCCCAAGCATCAAGCATCATGAAGTGTTTATTTCTAAAACATGTTCACATGAAATAACCAGATACTTTGTACATGCACCTCTTAAAGAAATAGACTTGCCCATTATAGGTTATGTTAATTAGGAACCAGTGATATGATTTCTAAAATTACATGTTTGAGAATTTCAAAACAAAGAAATCAATCACTATCCCTCAGTTCCTGTGATTACAGTCTTTTAGAAACTGTCTGCAAATCAGCTGCAATCAGGTATCTCTTCATCTTATCTTCTTTTCTGCTTTCTTGGTCTTAGTAAGGCATAGATGTTCATGTTACTATATATCCATAAGAAATGTACACCAACCTTAGACTGACTGTGTAAGTAATATCATCACTGTAAAATGAAATGTCATTATGAGGCAGAAATAACTAATATGACAACTTTATTTTAAAATAATCTACATAATGAAGAAATGCAATATTATGTAGAAGTCTTTAACCTTGACCCTAGTTATTTGATGCTGCTAAATATCTTAGCTTAGTAGTACCATATATTAGGATCACAGCCCTTTAATACATTATTATAAGAAATTCAACACTTCTTATCACTACCAGAGTTCAAACTATGTTGCAGAAATGCACTTTTAGGTAACACTAAAATGTACTTGATAACACTAATACATGTAATATATATTTGGACATGAAGCACTATTTGTTTAATGATTTTATTCTTAGGTTAATTGAAGAATGATTGTAATTGAATTACTTGTATTTAAATATTGAACTGTAAGTTTATCTGTTTTTTCTGATGAAGTCAGTCTTGGATGAAAAGTTGACAGATAAATGTCATTTCCTCTCCTATTATAAAAACAGTTTGCAGCTTTGAGTGGAGAATGCCAGCCAAAGAAAAACAGGTTCCAAAGCTAAAACAGATTTGGAATCTGTTAGATACTTCATTTAACCACACTTTCAAGCAAAAGGTGTAACAGAGGGAAGTGAGTTGCATCTTTTGAAAGCTATTAGTGCCTCAGAACACTTTGCTTTGGCTAATTGTGTGTGCTTGTAAAATACTTTGCACTCCTCTGCTGTTTTTTCTGTAACTAGTAGCCAAGGGAGCCCGCAGGATTTTTTGCAGTGGGGTGCAAACCTAGAGCCCTGCCTACACAACCCAGAACCCCGCCCATGCAGCAACAGAGCCACACCCACACAACAACAGAGCCCTGCCCCCACCACCCACGCAGTCATTCCAGTGTCCTGTTACTTGGATATTTCTCCCCTTTTGTCATAGACACTGTTCAAATCTCTCAGTGTGCATAGTTTTATGCTTTACTTCTACAATGATTACAGATATTTGGATTTCATTTACAACTTTTATTTCAAATTGTATAGCCCAAACACTGATAGGCATTTACTAAACCTAAACAAAGCAATAGTCTTACAATGAAAACAGACTTAGCATTAAAACTTTACCTTTGAAACCCACATTCACTGAAACAGCATTGAAACTCACATTCAAAGAAAATGCATCTGGCCAGTGCCAAGGTAAGTTTACATTTGGGCTGTTTTCAAATCAAGCTCCTTGCACACATTTTTAGAACCATGCAAAAGTTCTTTGATTCACCTTCCTGATTGTATTAATTATATCCCTTGTATAATACAGCACCACTTTTTAGTGTGTTTTAAATTTATAGTTCTCAACATTCTTCCTTTAAGCAATGAAACAAATCATATGAACCAATAATGACAACCTGCCCAATTCAGAACATTTCAACCATAAAAGGCCACTCAAACTTCTGTCATACAATCAACCAATATCAGTCAATATGCAGAAAGTCATCTGAATAATTCCACATTAAACCAATGAAGAGATTGTTGCTAGAAAACAACTTTATATTTCAGTGTTTCATTTACAAATTCAGTGCCTGTTGCCCTTGAAGAATAAATTGTCTATGTTACATTAAAAGAAATGGTAAGCTTATATATTACAATAGGGAATGGGTGGCAAGCTGAAAAACAGTTTCATAGTTATTGGGTGTCTCATCCAAAGGAGGACATACTAAGAACTGTAGTACCATACCCCCTTAAAATGCAAATGTACATGCTGTAGGAATAGAACCTACAGCCCTTTGCATCAAGATGCAAGTACGCTACCTGCTGTGCTAACACTGCTTTAAAATTCTGTACCACAATGATACCATTTGCTAAACAAAACAGTTGCACATTTTAAGCAGACTTAGCATGAGCAGCAGTAACCTTTGCTTCCCTTGAAGCTCACAATTCCTTGAAAATGCATTTTAAAATAAATTCCACCTGTTAGATCTAACTAGGACATTTCTCTCTCTCTGTCTGTCTGTCTGTGTGTCTCTTTCTCTCTATCACACACACGCACACACACACACACACACACACACACACACACACACACACACACACACACACACACACACACACACACCTCAACTTAGTGCAAGAAATCTGGACAAAGCCTAAAATAAACAGGGACAGATTATAAATATTGCTTTCATGAGTAACAGGATTTGTGTTGGTATTGCTAGAATAACAGGATTTGTGTTGGTATGTATTTTTTAAAGGATATGATGTCTAAAACTATTTAGCAACTTCAATCCTTTTTAGGAGGAATATGGGGCAAACATCTGGACAGTCTGCAAAAATGTGGACAGCTGAGGGGTATGCTACCTCCCTTAGAGATTTTGGCAAACTGTCCTTTCCAAATATTTTTACAATATTTACTCATTCCAGCCTTGACAATGTACATAAATAGATTTTGTCAAAGTTACAACGACTTTAAACTCTGTGTGAACTTGGTGTTTGTTTGGGGCTTTTTTTGACAGAAAGGTATAAAGGAACTCCTGGCTCTGTCAAGGGAGCCCGCAGGATTTTTTTGCAGGGGGTGCAAACCCAGAGCCACACCACGCAGCCCCCCCCTCCCACACGCAGCCATTCCAGTGTCCCATTACTTGGCTATTTCTTCCCAGTTGCCATAAACACTGTTCAAAACTCTCAGTATGCATACTTTTTATACTTTACTTCTATGAGTAAAGATATTTGGATTTAATTTACAACATTTATTTCAAATTTTATAGCACAACCACCGACATTTGCTAAGCAAAGCAATAGTCTTACAATGAAAACAGATTTACCATTAAAGTTTCTCTGCCTTTGAAGCTCACATTCACTGAAACAGCATTGAAACCCACATTCAAAGAGAATGCATCTGGGCTGTGGTGGGTTAAGTTTACCTTTGGGCTGTTTTCAAATCATAGGCCCTCTTGCACACATTTTTAGGAACATGCAAAAGTACTGTGATCACCTTCCTGATTGTATTAATTATAATATGTAATAATTGAATTATATCCCTTGTAGCACCACTTGTTAGAATGTGTTTTAAATTTATAGTTTTGGACATTTTTCCATTAAGCAGTGAAACAAAACATATGACCCAGTAATGACAAACTGCCCAGTTCGGAACATTTCAACCATAAAATGCCACTCAAACTTCTGTCATTATAATCCACCAATATCAGTCAATATGCACAATCTCTGCAGAAGTCATATGAATAATTCCACATTAAAAAGATCTGAAACTAATGGAGATTGTTACTATGAAACAACTTGTATGTCAATGTTTCATCTACAAATTCGGTGCCTGTTGCCCTTGAAGAATAAATTGCCAATGTTACATTAAAAGAAATGGTAAGATGGTATATTGCAATAGGGAATAGATGACAAGCTGAAAAAGAGTTTCAAAGTTACTAGGCGTCTCATCCAAAGGAGGCCATAGTAAGGATTGCAGTTCCCCTACCCACCCCTTAAAATCCAAATTTACATGCTGTGGGAGTTGAAGCTACAGCCCTCTGTATCAAGACGCAAGCATGCTACCTGTTGTGCTGCTAACACTGCTTTAAAACTCTGTACCACAATAGAGATACCATTTGCTAAACAAAACAGTTGCACATTTTAAGCAGACCTAGCATGAGTAGTAGTAAACTTCTATTCCATTGAAGCTCACAATTCCTTGAAATTGTAGTCGAAAATAAATTCCACCTGCTAACTCTAACTAGGTCATGTCACACACAGACACACAGAGACACACACACACACACACACACACACACACACACACACACACACACACACACACACACACACAGACACAGACACACACCTCAACCTGTTAGTGCAAGAAATCTGGACAAAGCCTAAATAAATAGGGACAGTCAGATTAAAATTGCTAGAATAACAGTATTTATGTTAGTATGCATTTTTCTAAAGGATATGACACCTAAAACTCAAAATGTCTGTCACTATTTAGCAACTGAAATCCTTTTTAGGTGGAATATGGGTGAAAAATCTGGACATTCTGCAAAAACCTGGATAACTGAGGGGTATACTACCTTCCTCTTCAACACACACCTACACACACACACACACACACACACACACACACGTCAGTCTCTTAGCACAAAAAGAACTGAACACAAAATCCAAACGGTTCTTCCACCTGATAGCAATATTCAACAAAATAAATCCAGCCGGCTTAAAACAAAGAAGTTTAATCCAAGTAAAAACTGATTGTTGAGCGCTTTCACTCGCTACAAACAGCGAGCTTCATCAGAACAATTAAATTAAATGCTTTGCATACATTTATATTAAAAAAGGCGCCAAAAAACATGGCTTGAAAAACAGTCACTGTTAAAGTGATAGTACACATTTTTTAAAAAACCTTCTCATTAAAAACGAAAACTCTCCTACTATAATGCCTGCAGTGTAGCAAAATCCAATTACTCAGAATATAACTGAGAAACTGCTTTAGTTCTTCATGTTATATCAGTAAGTTGTACTGTGATAAAATATTCAATGAAGAATCAGTCTGTGGAACACTAAAAACTATTCTAGTAACGTATAAAATTATGTCATTAGTAAAAAAAGGTGGAAGAACCGTTTGGATTTTGTGTTCAGTTCTTTTTGTTTTACCCAAACGAATCAACATTATTCAGGAGTTGCTTTATGGAATCCACCAACTCATCCGCAGATTTGGCTCCTAGTTCAGGTTCTGACTTAGAACAACTGAAAGCGGAGGTTTCCGCCCTACGTAATGAGGTGTCCAAGCTAGCGGAATTGTTCAGCAAGATCCCCGGTCTTATTGATTCTAGGGTGAATACCCTGACTTTTGAGAACGATAGAAATGCTTTGCACCATGTTTCAGGCAGTAACGAAAACATGGACCAGTCTGGTACACATTTTTCCAACAAAGACATACCAGACACGTCATCACCTGGAATCCCTAATGGGCAGAATACTGGTCACGCACATGGGTGTGCGATTGACCTACCTTGCAGCTCTGCTAACAATTTCAACAACAGGATGGCAGGAACTGAATTTACGTTCGATTTCTCGTTTGGTAACCTTTCTGAGGAAATGAAGAGAGTGGGGACTAGACCGAAGCTTACACAGGCTACTAGGACCTACGCTCAGGTCTCTAACAACAAGACACAGGATAAAGGTACTGTCACTCATATTAATAAAGACAAGAAACTTAATGTTTTTCAAGAGTTTCTTGGTCAAGACTGCAATTTTGACATTGTTAACAATAATTCTAACAGTGCCAAACAGAAAGGCACTTTAAAGGATTCCATTTACAGTTTTGGAAAGAAACTTAACATCATTAATGGACTGAAATTAGACAACGCATACTTAAACTTTTGTATTTCTATTAAAATCATACCCATGGGTTTGCGTTTTTTTAAATTACCAATGGGAATTGATTTAGACAATGAGGTCAAATCTGATTTTAACTGTCTTTTTGATAACTTTGGAATTCAATATATGAAACTAGTGATTAAATATAATGATGAGAAGCTATGTAAACTTTTGGCTGAAGTGGAGAAGCTTCACAATGTTATAATTCAAGATTTAGCATTTCCACAATGGGAATCTTTGTTCTATAAACAATTTGATAGTGCTGATATTAGGGCAAAGAAGGCCCAAGAACGTAAATATAAAAAGTTACATAGGGACAGGGAACAGTATAAGAATCATACGAATTATAAATGGAATATATCTCATCAAAGTCTTACACAGCACACTAAAGAATATGATCAAGAATATGCTTATAGGGAAGATGAAAGTAACCAGTTTTTTCACAACCAAGGGGGAAGGCACTTTGCGAAGTGGAAAAAAGGGGGAAAATGGAAGATGAAATTTTAACATCTGACAGACAACAACTTGTAAGTGTACCTGATATTTGTGATAACTCTGATAGTATTATCACAACTAACAATATAGTTTGTACACAGAATAATTTCACAATTTACAATTATAGTAGGTTGCCTTTGGAGAAATCACATTTCAGTTTATTATCCAAAGGGTTAAAATTTATTCCTACACCAAAATTTAATGTAGTTGACAGTATTTTTGAGTTTAAAAAATATGTGAGGAAATTAAATTTATCGATGATGTTTGGAAATAGTGAGCAAGAAGTGTCAACAGGTGTAGACGTACTGAGAAAGAAAAGCAGTTACATGCCTTTGGCAAACACTAGTATCCATAAGTTTGACCAAAAGGTCACTAGAGAACTATATGGTATTAGTCACACCTTCAAAGGACATAGATTCAATTCCAATCTTTCTGAAACAGAGACTGCCACTCTATTTGACTTACAGAACAACAATAATATCAGAGTCATGAAACCGGATAAGGGGGGAGGCATAGTTATCTATGATGCGTTAACATACAGAGGGATTATCCAGGATATTTTACATGAATCAGGCAATTATTCTTCTATCTCACAGAATGAAATAAATATTGCTTACAATAGAATTGACATGTACTTAGAAGAATATTTTTTGGATCAGAGAATAACGGAGGATTTATACCTATATATGTCTGTGCCTCATCCTACTATGGCTACCATAGTAGGCATTCCCAAAGTCCACAAGGACAGTGCCAACCCGCCTTTCCGACCGATAATATCTGGCAGCAGGTCTAAGACCTTCCCCATCGGAGTGGTCATAGACAGTATGTTAAAACCTATATACCAAAAAGTTAAGCATATGGTAAAAGACTCGTGGGAATTTTTGAAAAACTACCCAGTTTCCATGTACAACAACAGTACTATATTTAGCAGCATAGATGTTGATTTATTTAGCAGTATTCCCATTGAGGAAGGACTTGAAGCTTTTGCTAACTGTCTCAGGAGACACACAGAATTGACTTGGGACACTATCACACTTCTAACGGACTTGATGTCCATAGTGTTAGAAAATAACTTCATATATTATGAGGGGAAATTGTACAAGCAGACCAGGGGCGTTGCTATGGGGGCGGCTTGCGCTCCCATATTCGCCAACCTGGTCATGCTTGAATGGGAAGACAACTACATTTTTAATAGCCCACACTATAAGTCCATACATTACTATTCTAGATTTTTGGACGACATTTACATCATGTGGAATGGTGAGGATAGATCATTTTGTGAATTCTTCACATATATCAACTCTACTTGTGAATATTTAAATTTCACTGAAGTTCATAACAAACAGGGTGTGCCATACTTGGACACTTTGATTTCTGTAGACAATGGTTGTTTGAAATCAAATATTTACAGGAAAAATACTTTTTCCAATTCGTACATAGATTATCATAGTTACCACCCAAGAAGGTTGAAATGCAATATTTATAAGGGTCAATGCATTAGGGCCATGCGCATGACATCTGAAAACTCAGACATGATTAAGGAGATTGAATTTATTACATCCTTATTTCAAGAAAGAGGCTACGCTACAGACTTAATGAATAATATCTCTAGTTATATTGTTGAACTAAGAGAGGGTAGATACATCTCACTACTAGGAACCAATGCATCCCATATAGGACCTGAAATAGTCCCCAATGAGAACATAGGGGGAGCTACCAGACAATACAAAAAAGCTTGCATTGTTGAGTTCGGCCCATTTAGTAACATTATTAAAGACACAATAATCGGGAATTGGCACATTTTGACATGCCAAAATGAAATTTTGGAAAAGGTTGGTAGCAAACCAATATTTGTAAATAAAATGGGAAGAAACCTCAAATGTTTATTGGAATTACCTAAACATGGACAGACCGAGCGTAATTCACACACTAGCAAGTGTGGTGCTTGTAACCAGTGCAGTTTCATTAATGAAAATGAATATATTCAGTTAAAGAACATTAATAGGTCAAAGATCTTTACATCTAAAGGAAACTGCAAATCAAAGATGCTGGTATACATTGCCTTATGCATGGCCTGTCCTGCTTTTTATATCGGTAAAACCGAGAGGTTTTTTAAGCAGAGAATATACTCTCATATATACTGCATAAAAAGGAGAGATAATAAGAATGCCTTAGCTAGGCACATTATTGACAAAGGGACAGAGCATTCATTTAAGTTTGTCATCATTGAAACAATCAAGAATAATCCAAGAGGTGGCAATATTAACAATTATTTAGCCTACAGAGAACTGTATTGGCAAGTGTATACGGATGCCACTTTTCCACCAGGAATAAATGACTATCTGTCCATAAAATCATTACTGATGTTAAAAGATTGAATACATAAACAAATGGCAAAGACAATTCATAGCAGGGTATGACATTAAGTTTAAACCCCCTTTTTTTTACTAATGACATAATTTTATACGTTACTAGAATAGTTTTTAGTGTTCCACAGACTGATTCTTCATTGAATATTTTATCACAGTACAACTTACTGATATAACATGAAGAACTAAAGCAGTTTCTCAGTTATATTCTGAGTAATTGGATTTTGCTACACTGCAGGCATTATAGTAGGAGAGTTTTCGTTTTTAATGAGAAGGTTTTTTAAAAAATGTGTACTATCACTTTAACAGTGACTGTTTTTCAAGCCATGTTTTTTGGCGCCTTTTTCAATATAAATGTATGCAAAGCATTTAATTTAATTGTTCTGATGAAGCTCGCTGTTTGTAGCGAGTGAAAGCGCTCAACAATCAGTTTTTACTTGGATTAAACTTCTTTGTTTTAAGCCGGCTGGATTTATTTTGTTGAATATTGCTATCAGGTGGAAGAACCGTTTGGATTTTGTGTTCAGTTCTTTTTGTTTTACCCAAACGGATCAACATTATTCAGGAGTCTCTTAGCACAAGTAATCTGGACAAACCGGTTATAATTTGGAGACAAAGGCCCTAAACTATGGACACATTTAGAAAGTTGCTAGAATAAAAGACTTTGTGTTAGAATGCATTTTCTGAAAGATATGAAGTCTGAAACTGAAATGCATGTAATTTATTAAATTTAATCCTTAGCTCATCAAAAAAAAAAAATTATAAGGAATAGACCGAAAATGTAAAGCAAAAATCTGGACATTCTGTGAAAATCTTCAGAGTTGAGAGGTATGAGTCACAGATATAAATCCCACCTCCTTAGAAAGTGGATAGAACAAATCTATTGGGTTTCTAATACCTTGACAGGAATGTACCCCATTCCTAAGTCAAAGTACAATTAAAGTTCATCAAATCAGTACTGTTTCAATCTTTGATGTCAGCCAAGAGTGCTCTTCTCAGGACCCGCAATGTGCCCAGTAATGACTCCTCCTGCAATTTGTATGGAGTTACAGGTATCTAAATATGACTGTAGATTATTTTTAGAAGACCTGTTGCTCCTACTACTACACCTGTTCTTACTACGCAGCCGGAGTCAATTCATTACAAATGGATGCACTACTTTCAAACATGCCTGTATCACTATTTCCTAAGAGCAGTTTTGTTTTCTGCTTTTCAGCTTTCCTACCCAAACCAGTAGAATGCAGCCATCCTTTGGAGCTCTGTGGGAAGGTTGAGGGGAGTATGGCTACCATACCCCCATTTACAGACTCCCCTACCAGATGCACATAGAATAAACACCTCACTAGGCTGCACACTCCCCTTTCACAGACTCCCTGTTACACATCCTAAATCCACAGCCCAC
Source organism: Protopterus annectens (assembly GCF_019279795.1). Taxonomy (NCBI): domain Eukaryota; kingdom Metazoa; phylum Chordata; order Ceratodontiformes; family Protopteridae; genus Protopterus; species Protopterus annectens. The sequence continues at coordinate 583,260,946 of NC_056737.1, forward strand.
ACAGAATAAATCCCCATCATTACATGAGCACTAGGGGAAGTGACAAGGGGCTATGTGCATCCTTTAGGTGACAGTGGTTTAATTGCAGTGTGCAGGTAAAGCTTGTTTGTTAATGCCTTTTCCCTTCAGGCTATTAATTCGAAATCTGGGCTATCATTTACGTTACGCTTCTTCTGTTCTATTTCTTCCATTTACCGATCAACAGTCTCAGAGGTACTCCCCCCAAAATGTAGAGACGTATTCTCTACTTGAAATTTACAAGGGTAATAATAGGTCTGTTTTATCACACAATATTAACACAACCCCGACAGCCAGGTTTAAATAAAAATGTCAGATTAACAACAGAACAAAGACAGCAAATATACAACTAGCGCAAATGATTTTCGATAACATGGAGAGACCAAAGTAACTGCACATTCATAATTTGTATTGCAACATCATTTCTTATTGTTCATAACTCCCCATACCATCCCTTCTATCCCCCCCAGGTACAACGCTGTTAAACTTCGACGTTTCAGTGACCGACTTTGGGGTTTGTCTAAAAGCATTTGAAGCCAAAGGCACTGAGAAACCTCACTGCATGAGACATGAGCAACGCCATCACACCTACCAAGAAGAAATGAGAATCTCATACAACCAAAAGTTAACACCGTAGACCGTACATGAATTAAATTCACTCATTCAACCTAGTTTGTTTATGGGCTTTACATTAAAGGAATATAAACTTTTTGTCACAAAAACAGCTAAATTGTGAACCATTACCAAATACTGGTCGCAGCCATTCCACTCAAGACCAACCAAGTTTCGACTGTCCCTGATTTTGGCTTTTTTTTTTCTTTTAGAAAATGAGATATGTATTGCACTGATGAACTTTTCTTCAGTATATTTTAAGTAAAGAGGGGAAATTAAACTACTCAATTGCCTCAAATGTGCCACTTTAACATTTTGGCGCCAAGCTTGAAGCTTAGCTGACATATTCATGCTTTCTTTAGTGCTCTGGAGGTCATTCTTACATGTGCAAATACAGAAATAAATAACCCTTTTGGTGGTGCATGCATACCTCCTTATAGACGTGAGTGCCCTATCCATATGAGGCAAGATGATCAATGTATGCTCACATATGAATCTACACGCGCTACATAATCCGCACTTGTAAGTGCCTACTGCTTTGGCGGTAGTAACAGGTTTCACCAAGGCATTATCATGCTTAATGATGTTTTAAGGCAATAATTCCTTTTATAAACAAAATGAGGTTTATCCCCTACTGCCCTATAATTATCAGTATTACATTTTAAAATAGGCCAATTTTCAAAAATGATATTTCAGATCCCATAATTGTCTACTTACATATCCAAACGACATGCTAAGCTATTATTATTGACAACTTTGTTATTAACTTTTCCCTGGTAGAGCACTGCAACTGGCAGATTTCTAGGTGTGTCTTCATGCATGTTGAAGAAATGTTGGTGTTTTCAGGTCTGGCTTAGCATTTCAGCACAGAAATGATTAAAATGAAGTATAAGTTACCTATGACACTGTTGCACTTAGCAATGCTAGCTACATACTTGAATTTGCACTATAAAGACTCATTTTGATTTCAGAAATGCAGCATTTGTTTTTCTGACAAATCGGATAGCAAATTTTAAAGACTAATATTTTTTTTATTGTAGCAGAGCTGTGGTGGAGTTGCTGGATTTCTTCTATTTTTCCATTTATTCAAAATAGTTTTAAATGTGATTATATCACAGTTCTACTGGGTAATGCAGCCCCCACAACTCTCTCTCATGTGTAAAGCTTAAACCGCTTGCTTCCCATAACAGCATTTTCTCTGCAACAGTGGCCTTCTTTGCGCAACAGAAATTAGATTATCTCTATAAATGTTGTTTTACTTATACAATTGGTTACTGTGCATGTGAGCTACCTTGTGCCACATTCATTCTGAACAGCTCAGCAGGTAGCATGCTCACATTTAGTACTGGGAGATCAGAAGGCTTTGCGCATGCTCACATTTAGTACTGGGAGATCAGAAGGCTGCGCGCATGCTCACATTTAGTACCGGGAGATCAGAAGGCTGTGTGCATGCTCACATTTAGTACTGGGAGATTAGAAGGCTGTGCGCATGCTCACATTTAGTACTGGGAGATCAGAAGGCTGTGCGCATGCTCACATTTAGTACTGGGAGATCAGAAGGCTGTGCACATGCTCACATTTAGTACTGGGAGATCAGAAGGCTATGCACAAGCTCACATTTAGTACTGGGAGATCAGAAGGCTGTGTGCATGCTCACATTTAGTACTGGGAGATCAGAAGGCTGTGTGCATGCTCACATTTAGTACTGGGAGATCAGAAGGCTGTGCATTTTATTCCACACCACTTAGCTAAATTAATTTCCCTACCCTGCCCCCAGCACCTCTATGCTTATAATTCCCAAAACCACTCCCACTCCAGTTCACCCAATTACAACTCTCCCTGTGTCACATTCTCCCCACGTCCCTATACATCTCTCTCTCCTGTACCCACCCCTTTACAATTAAACCCACCCCTTCCATCCCCACATGACTCCAGTAATATTACATCTACCCTCCTGCTAGACTTATCCAAGGCTTTTGATACCATCTCTCATTATCTCCTCTTGTCTAAACTCTCTCATCTTAATATATCCACCTTCTCTATCAACTGGTTCTCCAGTTACCTCTCTGACAGGCAACAAGCCGTCAAGTGAAAAAAACTGTACATCCTCTTTCCTTAATACTCCAACAGCTGTGCCACAGGGTTCTATATTAGGTCCTTTACTATTTAACACATTCATAAATGACTTCCACCAGTGTATTCCTAATGGCAAACTCATCCAATATGCTAACGACTCTATAATAATCTGCTCCACTGAATCCTTCCCCAAACTTCAGAAATTAACTCAAGAAGCCTTCTTTTCTACTGAGTGCTGGATGTTAAATAACCACATAGCACTAAATACTTCCAAATCCAAAATTATGATATTCACCCCCACAAAATGTACCAAAATTGACAAGAATGCTTTCCTCATAACTAGTCAAAACAAGAACTCTATTGAAAGTGTACCCCATACAAAGCTACTAGGTGTCCTTATTGATGATCAATTAAAATTCGACATTCATCTTCAAACAAACATAAAGAAAACCCACCAAAATCTAGGCATGCTTTATCGTCAAAACCACTATCTTACACACTCAACTAAACATGTCCTTTCTACCACCTTCCTTATTCCCTCCCTCATGTATGGTTCCCCCTTCCTTACTAATCTTCAATCCGGCAAGACAAAACTAGCTACCTGCTATAACAAAATCTCAAAGTTTGCCACTGGAGCCAGATCCTCCACCCACCACTGCAATGCCCTGCACAAATTCAATTGGTTTGAACTGTCCAAATATCTCTCCTTCATCCAAATTACTAATGCACATAAACTCATCTGTAAACCCTTTCTCTGCCCGTCCCTTGCCTCCACTCTCGAAATGCACCAACCTGATAGATTACTCAGGTCTAACAATCCAAATCTGCTCGAAGTATACACACCTGCACGTACTCCAGGCAAACTCCCACCTTGTTTATCCCGAGCACGACTTTGGAGTTCCCTTACACCACTCTCACCCCGTATCTCACTGGGAATGCTCATGATCTCACCCCTCTTGACTTTCCCTCCACTTCTCCACACTTTTCCCTACCTCTCTTCTCTATTCCCATTCTCTCACTCAACTTATATCCTTGATCCCTATTTATTATCCACCATACCTCCTCATATATCTACACACCGTAATTCTTCCTTATACTCCTACACTCACTTCATCTGTCACTCTGAATTATCTTTTTCTTTTGCTAGACCGTGGTAGACCACTGTATGTTATTAAGAAGTCTTCAGTTTCATTGTATACTTTTATGTTTTAAAACTATGTAATATTTCTTGTTGGTATATGTCTAACTTTAACCATGCTGGAGCTTTTCTCCCCAGGACTCAATTGAAAATGGGCTCTGTTGGCCCAGTGGACTATCCTGGTAAACAGACTGCAAATAAATAAATAAACTAAACAAAGATTGACACTGCAAGTGCAGACTAAGGAGGTGCTGCACCGCTGAGTGCGCCATTCTTAAAGCAAGGTGCCGTCTGCGTTAGTGCAGCTGGATTTAAAAGATCCAGTCGCACTTATAAAATGAGTGCGGGACATTATCTGGCACTCTGGACACATTTCTCCTAGGCAGTATGGATCTCACCTCAGGTCTCCTTGACTTAGCGCCATTGGCCTAGTGAGTCTAATCCGGATAACAAAGTGTGAATAAATATTACAAAAGCATAACACTAATTTTGAATTTAGAAGTGCAGCTTTTATTTTTCTGATAAACTTAGCAAAATTTTAAAGCAGTTTTTTTTTTTTATCACAACAGAGATGTGGGAGAGGGGCTGGATCAAACAAGAACTACACCATTTGTTTATATCTTCTTTCCCATTCATCAGCTCTGTTCTGAAGCAGGGGTGTAGCCAGAAAATTACATTTTGTACTCACAAATTCTTTTTTACTGCCTTCAACCCACCTGGCATGTAAAAAATAGACACATCTTTCAAAATGTTGCCCCCTAGCAGTTAATAAATGCACCCAATCATTTTCAGTTCTGTCTAAAACTATCAAAGATATTACTTTTAGCTTAGCAATCCTCTCTGTAAGCAAGTTACACATCTGTTGTTAAAGGCATTAGTTGAGACATAATAACCTGAAAAAGCTACAATTTTTCTGACTGATACAAAGAAAAATGTACACTTTAGCGTATAAATACCATGCCTGGCAACACCCTTTCTCTGATGAAGATTAAGAGAGACAACAAGCCAACCGTGTTGCACTTCATAAACAGTAAGATTTTGCTGGCATGATTTACAGTCACGTAGATGATAAAGATTTTTTTCTTTCCTATGACCCAAATCTAGCCTCATGGAAAGGTTTGTGCTGTTATAAAATTACACATCGATTTTCTTGTATTCTGTAGCAGGTGAGAGGTCAATGAGATGTTTACAGAATTGCTAACAATGTCATCTATAGTAAATGGTGCCTTTGGGTGGCCGTGAAATTTATAGTTCATCCTTCATGCAATAAAATCATTAGGCTAGAAGCCACTGTTCTGCAGCAATGTCTGTTCAAAACACATCATACTGGGGTATATATGCAGCAGGGTTCTTGATGTGCAAATAGAGCAATTTAATTATCTGTTTCTTTTTTATTAAAAAGTGTTTTTTTTGTGATATATAACGCTCTTCTAAAAATACAGTGCAAAACTATGAAGCTTTAATATCTTTTTTTGCTGGTGACTAGTGAATACAATCTACTGGACTGAGATACATTTCTTGTGGAGTTTTGATTTGGTTAAGAGAGATACTCAGATTTGGACAGTATGCTGGAAGAAAGTGTACCAATCTACTCCTTTTTTTTCAGGAGTTCCTTATGTGCACTCATTT
>NC_056737.1:583903918-583981418 GCF_019279795.1 Protopterus annectens
TATGAAAAATGGTATATTTCTGAAAAAAATCTTTCTCTTCATTAAACTCATCCTTTATCTCCAAAGATACTTTATAGATATCTGTATAACTTGAGGTCATGGCTGCAGGTGTGGCAATCCCTCATACTCCTGTATAATAGCATCCATTAAGATATAAAGCCAACGGTTTTAAAACTGTAGTGCTGGTAGCCTTGAAGGGTAGTACATTCAATTAAAGCATCAGAGCCTCTCATCTTGCTTGCCACCATTAAGTGGAATTATATTATATAAGCAATAAGGACAAACCACTAGAAGTACATTACTGGTGTCAGCAGAATTATTCTTTAAAAACCTTTTCATTCTATAAATAAAGTGTCCTGCATTCTGAATAACCATGCTTGCAGTTCTATCCAGTGGCTGTAAACATTTTTCTATGTATTATGCCACTGACTCAGAAAGTCAACCTTTGCCTTCAATAGCTGACATAAATACAGGCCTGTTAATGTCCTTGTAAATCTTTATAACCCAACAATGACAGAATTAAGGTACCAGCTAATATAAACATGGACATTTAATTCATTTGTAATGAATTATTAGCATTCATCTGTAAAGTAATTGTATTGCCTCCCTGTCTTTTGCTTTTTGAAAATATTTATGCTTAGCTTCCAATGAAGTTTTCTGACAGTAAGCTCTTTAATGTTTTATTGTAAAGATCCAGTGTCCATGGTTTTACGAAGTATACCTTTGTTTGCTTTCATCACCTTAGTCATTTTAAGATCGTGTAGTGGTATCCTTTTTTGAGCAGTACAATTAAAGAATCTCTGACTGCAGATCAGGTCCCATCCATGTTGATTTCATCCTCACATGGTTTAGAGGACTCTGCAGAATAATTAATTGAAATAATGCTGATTTGTTTGCTGAGTTCATCAGATTACAACTGTTGATGGATTTACTCACTGATAATATTTACAGGGCACACATAATGCTTTAATTTCTGCAATGGTCTTCAGTAAATTCTTTCCTTAAGAGTAATAAAACTCAGATCACTTAAAACTACAGTGCTCTCTGACCTAATCAAAATGTGATGAAAGGTATCTAATATTTCTACGATGCAATATTATTTTCTTACTTTTCATTTGCTTATTGTCAGCACCATGTTGCACCCCCTGATAATCTGGATCTTTCCATTTATAGTTTATGGAGGACGGTTCTGTTTTCTACTTCCTGCATTGGATGTGGAACATCACTTCAGTGGTGAGCCTCAAAGATCCCCTTAGAGTAGGAATATGCAACTTTGCAGCAAAAGTAGCCAAAGCTGCTCTCTCTAAATTATCAGCAGTATTATAGAAGTCTACATGGATGTTTATTGCTAGTTAATGGACAATGCCTTTTTTTAAGTCTTTAACTGCAGTAGTATAACGAAGGCCACCACTGAAAAAAAACCCAAATAAAAATAATAATAATAATGTGGATCTGAGCAATGGTAAGAAATCATGCAGCTTTCAAAAGAAGTAGTGGGACACAAACTGCATATCATGATCCACAAAGACCGTCTTAAAGTTGATCTTCCAAAGTCCATATTGAGTTTCCTGTCAGCAGCCTTAAAAGACGGGTTGAAAACTTCAGCACACTTCTTTTAGGTACAGTAGGCAAAGACACCTCGGGTATCCGGGTATTCATTTGTTCTTTCAATTTCCAACTTTGACTTTTATGCTGTAGTTTTCTTTTAAATGTACATAAATCTTACCACCAGAGATTGTAGTAATCACACCAGCTAAGGCTACCTGACTCAGTCTTCAACATTTCTGAAGCTTCAGTGATTCCACTGACAGACACGTTCTGTCTCAAAGCAATTTTAGTAGCAAACAGATCCTCTGCAGTCACTGGATGTGTTTCAGTGACAGAAACCTTTGACCCACCTCCGCTAGTAAGCAGTTCATTCATCTGACATGCAGTACTGCTACGAAAGCAGTACTCATTCCACTGCACTGCTGAAGTCCATCATCTGTCAAGGGACTCTCGTAGAAACAGTTGGAAATTATGCTACATCATTTTTTTTTCTTGACTGATTTTGTCTTTGCATAACTATGCAGGGAAAAGTGACGTTTTTTTTAAGTATATACAAAAACAGTAAGTCTTTCAATACCGCCAGAATACAACCGGTGATAAAAAAATGAAAGTGAGTCAAAGCACTTCTAGTACAAAAGAATGTAGCTAAGAGAAGTAAAATATTTCTAAGAACATCATTTATTTCCAACTCTTAGATTCTAAAACCTCCAGTAGGCTACATCTGGCATACAAAACACAATATAGCAAAATGTTAGCCTTGCTTATAGGCCAATGGCATGGAAATATAAAACCCTGAGCATGACCCAGGGGACATGGAAGGTACCGCTAACAAAGGTAAGTAAAGAGTCAGCCAGGGATGGTGACTGTGATTGATCCCCTGACTTTTACAAGGTTTTATTGTTATTTGAAGGTGATGGTACTTACTCTTTATAGCATCATCCTGCTAAATCTCATTCATCCTGGGAGAAGGGGTATGGGTCTCGCTATTGTTGAACTGATACCAGCCTGAGAACAGATTTCACTTCATGTAGTATATTGGCCATGGAAAATACATGACTCTGCCAAGCAGTACATATGCGCTCCAGTTGTTTTCACATATGTATGGTAGTATGGACGTGCTCTGGACATTATAGTTGGCTCTAATTTTGGTGGGATCTTGTGCATGACAAACCCACCAAAGGATGGAATTTGGTCAGCATCAGAAAACTGACTAATGTTGACCTGATTATGCTATAATCAACTCTCAACATTCCGTAAGGGGAAAAATGAGTCTGGTCTGTAGTTTAGAGGCTAGAGAGTAAGAATAGAGTGGTACAAAGGGTGACAGAATACAAAGAACCCTCAATCTCAGGGGATATCGTACTACAAATAAAGAGTATTTCCTCCCCTTCAACAGTCAGTCCTAGTACCAATAACAGTCAGTCCTAGTACAAACAACAGTCAGTCAGTCCTAGTACCAACAACAGCCAGTCCTAGTACCAACAACAGTCAGTCAGTCCAAGTGCCAACAGCAGTCAGTCAGTCCAAGTGCCAACAACACTCAATCCTAGTACCAACAGCAGTCAGTCCTAGTACCAACAGCAGTCAGTCCTAGTACCAACAACAGTCAGTCCTAGTACCAACAGCAGTCAGTCCTAGTATCAGCAACAGTCAGGCAGTCCTAGTACCAACAACAGTCAGTCCTAGTACCAACAACAGTCAGTCAGTCCAAGTACCAACAACACTCAATCCTAGTACCAATAACAGTCAGTCCTAGTACAAACAACAGTCAGTCAGTCCTAGTACCAACAACAGCCAGTCCTAGTACCAACAACAGTCAGTCAGTCCAAGTACCAACAACAGTCAGTCCTAGTACCAACAGCAGTCAGTCCTAGTATCAACAACAGTCAGTCCAAGTACCAATGACACTCAATCCTAGTACCAACAGCAGTCAGTCTTAGTATCAACAACAGTCATTCCTAGTACCAACAGCAGTCAGTCCTAGTACCAGCAACAGTCAGTCAGTCCAAGTACCAACAACAGTCAGTCCTAGTACCAACAGCAGTCAGTCCTAGTACCAACAACAGTCAGTCAGTCCAAGTACCAACAACAGTCAGTCCTAGTACCAACAGCAGTCAGTCCTAGTACCAACAACAGTCAGTCAGTCCAAGTACCAACAACAGTCAGTCCTAGTGCCAACAGCAGTCAGTCCTAGTACCAACAGCAGTCAGTCCTAGTACCAACAACAGTCAGTCAGTCCAAGTACCAACAACAGTCAGTCCTAGTACCAACAGCAGTCAGTCCTAGTACCAACAGCAGTCAGTCCTAGTACCAACAACAGTCAGTCAGTCCAAGTACCAACAACAGTCAGTCCTAGTACCAACAGCAGTCAGTCCTAGTACCAACAGCAGTCAGTCCTAGTACCAACAACAGTCAGTCAGTCCAAGTACCAACAACAGTCAGTCCTAGTGCCAACAGCAGTCAGTCCTAGTACCAACAGCAGTCAGTCCTAGTATCAACAACAGTCAGGCAGTCCTAGTACAAACATTCATCCAACATGAACTTCACATTTCCACTTATGGCAGCTCTCTTACTCCACTTTACCCTTCTTGTATTAAATGAAATAAGACTAACTGTACCTTGTGAACTGTGAACATTTTGGTTAACAACTTCATCATTCCTTGATATCTATATCACATATGTAATAACTGTAGAAACCAGATAAATTGTGGAGTTATGCAACTTTATTACTACTGGAACTCTTTCCCATTATATGAGCATCTCAAGATCTGCAAGCAGTAACTGTCTGCTGCTTAACTTCACTGGGAGCATGGGGAGCATGTTCCAAACAATGTATGTCACGATTAAAAGATGAATATATATATATATATATATATATATATATATATATATATATGTATGTATATATATATATATGTGTGTGTGTGTGTGTGTGTGTGTGTGTGTGTGATATATATATATATATATATATATATATATATATATATATATATATATGTATGTATATGCTTTACTCAGAATTATTCGATCATACATCTCATTTCTTGGTACCTTTATATATCTTTATTCCAATAGGTGCTAGTGTGCGAGTTATAAACATTGGTATCTTCCACAATTAAAAAGACAGTTCTTATCCTATCGTCTTTTATTTGTATGCACTATAGCAGAGGCTAACATCTCAGAATGGCCTTGTCCAATTATGGCCCTCCTTGTATCTGCTTATGCTATGCTTTTGTTCTAATGAATTGATAGCCTAGATACCACTACTTAAACTTATGTAATATTACTTCCCTTAAGTGTCTTCACAGCTTGAACTTTCTAACAGGATGATGCTATTAAGAGTAAGTGCCATCACCTTCAAATAATAATAAAAACCTTCTAAAAGTCAGGGGCTCAATCATATGCAACCAGCATAAACACACACACACACACACACACACACACACACGTGTGTGTATATATATATATATATATATATATATATATATATATGTGTGCGTGTGGTCACCATCAGAGGGGCTCTACCAGAATGATGTAGACAGAATCGAATTTGGATAAGGGTAAGTGGGTTGAGATTAAGACTGGGAATCTGCTTGTGAAAGTTTTGACGGGTTGGGTAATGTGATAGAGTTAGAGGGGTACTCATAGGCTTGCAGTTCACAGTAACATAGCAGTTATTAGCAAGAATTGCCATTAAGCTTACATGCAAATAAACTAAGTGCAGGACATTCATGCTGAATAGGGTAAAGCAAAGGTGTTTTGAAGAGCATGAGTACTTACTGCAAAAAGATATTGAAGAACATGCAAAAGGATAAGGTATCTAAAGACAAGGGTTAAGTAGCTATGAAGGACTAAGTGAAAGCTGTAAGCTTTGTATTACTTTGTAGTATTTCATATGTATTCAGATATTAGGGACAGTTGCAACTATGTTCAGTCATGTTTAAAACATTTAAGATAAGCAACAGACTTCCAGTTTTTATTATTAATATTTTAAAAAATAAAGATGTTTACGATGCTTTATATGTGGGTATCTGTTTGTGAACACCCTGATAGTTTCATTAAAGAATTGAAAATTGGAGATAGCAAAGAATGAAAATGGGGGGGTGCAACAAAGAGGGGAACGCAAAAGAGAAACAGCAGGGTTGTGCTGGAGGAGGTGGGAAAGGAGGAGCATAATGTTTTTGTCAAGAGATAGACTCCCCTTATTTTTTTCATATGAGGGTAGAGTGGATGGAAAACAGGTAAGAGGGTATCAGTGAAAGGATAAAGGATGAAGGGCTGAAGATCCTGCTGAAGTCCCAGCCCACAAAGTCTCAGACATTTCCACTGCCAGATGTTGCAGTCTGCAGGGGAGTTTGAAGCTATAAAAAATGAGAATGCAGTAAATGAGAGAGAATTAAAAAAATGGATAATTCAAATAAAAATAGAGAAAAAATAGGAGTGGTAAGAACGCAAGAGAAAATACACTTGAAAATGTACACACCATGTTACACAATATTCAGTGTCTTACTTTAAAACATTTATATTTTTATAAATCTTTAGTGAAGTAAACCAGAATATATAGAAAGTGTTTATGCATACTTTTATTTAAAAGTGTATAAGAGGTGATTATGCAGACTTTGGGCTAAATATTGTAGGAAGTGTTTATGTGGACTTTTGGGAGGAAATGTTATGGGAAGTGATTATGTATACTTGGCAGAACAGTGTTTGATATCATGGAATGTGAGTTTTACATGTTGCAATCTACTTACTACACAAACAATAAAGATCACATTTTTGCCTGATATGCATTTGTTTACAATACTGCAGTAAGCACAACCGTCATTAATACTTACAACTTATAAGTTAAAAACAAGAAATGCTGCACTTATATCACTCTTGCTTGCAGTAATGTACTGAATGCAATCCATTCCTTCTGTTACTAATATTTATCAGTAAGCCCCTTATATGCAGTAATGAAATCAGTCCATCACAGAAATAATGCAGTTATATACTGACATCTGTCTCACTCTTGCTTGCAATAATATACTGAGTGCAATTTAGTCCTTCACTTACTAAAATACATCAGTAATTTCCTTATATACAGTAAGGAAATATTTTGCACTGATATACTATCACTTGTCTCGCCACAGCGGAACTCCAGTCCGCTAATGATTGGCAGTAGATTTGTCTCACTCATAGTAACATAATGAATATACTTTATTGGTTCAGGTAATTCTGTATAAATTTCTATTAATTGTTTCCAAGTGTGTGTGTGTGTGTGTGTGTGTGTGTGTGTGTGTGTGTGTGTGTGTGTGTGTGTGTGCGTGTATGTGTGTGTGTGTGTGCGTTTGTGTGTGTATGTGTGTGTGTGTGTGTGTGTGTGTGTGTGTGTGTGTGTGTGTGTGTGTGTGTGTGTGTGTGTGTGTGTGTGTGTGTGTGTGTCTACATACATACATTAATATTAATGAAATCAGTTAAACACACATTTACTATACACTATGTTAACTTGGTTTACCGGCGGACAGAGTCAATTCTTGTTTACATATATATTTGCCCTTTACATAGAACTATAACATTGTTGTTTCTAAGCCACTGCTTTCACTGTATAATTTGCTTACATTGTATTTGTCCAAATGTATAATCCTATATGAATTATCTTACTTTGATAATCTTACCCTTTACTGTGTATTATTATCAAAAGACGTATGTTTGCTGGAATTTTTTTATGCTTTCCGTGTAACAGTCTTTGAATTTGGTTCAGTCAGAAAGTGCATTCACACATAACACAATGTAATAAGTTAAGAAAGTTTTCATTACCTAAACTGTTCACAAGTGTGTACTTTGATAGTTTTCCTTCTTAAAAATTGTAAGCATATAAGGTGATGATTTAAACATGTATGCAGAAGTAATAGAGAGTTAATAATGGTTAGCTCTCATTAAAGTATGTGCTGGACATTCAGTTCACAGTGCAGCCCCCCCCCCCCATCTGATTCGGGTGCCTGACTGACTTAAGCTATCATGTACTACTTAAAATATGCAAATACACTAATTTCTTTATACAACTAATACAGCAGGAAATAATTGCTGACCTGCACAAACTGTCTGCATGCACGTAATTGCTACCGCATGTAATGCAATACTACATGAATATATGGAAATACAAACTTTTTTTCTTTCTGTTTGAACTAGAATATATATATATATATATATATATATATATATATATATATATATATATATATATATGGGTCTACTTCATATGATCAAAAGCTCATATGATCGACAAACTTTTCAGAGAGACCAAAACACCTAAAGCTCAAAACACCGAAAACTCATTTGATTGAAACTCATAACATTGACACATGAAATTCAAAGCATTATGCCCTTTCCCCACTGTAGCATGACCCTGGAGTTAGAATAAATAGATAGGGGGGTGAAGCCCCCCACATACATAATAACTTTTAAACATACACATGGATACTTATAATATAAATGACAATATTTATCTAAATAACGTGGGGGGCTCCACCCACCACATCCCCCACACACCCCCTAACTATTTTTTCTAACTACAGGGTCGTGCTACAGTGGGGAAAGGGCATAATGCTTTGCATTGCATGTGTCGATGTTATGAGTTTCGATCAAATGAATTTTCGGTGTTTTGGGCTTTAGGTGTTTTGGTGTCAGTGAAATGAGTGTCTATCATATGAGCTTTTGATCATATGAAGTAGACCCATATATATACATATTTCAACACTTACGAACAAGATGACTGCTGGAAATCCTACCATCCAGGTAGAGGCAGTCGAGTAAGCTAGTTTGCCAGATATGGGAATCAATCACAGACAGGATGGTGGGCAGAGACATTTGTGATGCACCCCTATGCATTACATACTACCTGGAAATGAATGGAATGGTAGTCCTTTCTATTTCAGTACCACCCCCTCTGAGGACCAGAAGGAGGCCTAATTGCAACATGGGTGCTATCTTTTGCACTGAGTACCTCAGAGAAATGTGCAACCCCATAAAGGTATGTATAGTTCTGGCTTGGTCCTGAGGTGACAATAAGAAATAGATGCACTGATCCAAATGTGCCAAGAGCACACCTATGAACTGCTGTAGTATCTTCGAGGCAGAAACCTGTGAGATTCCCAGTGTCTCTGTAAGGTCCCGGTGGTAAGTATAGTTACTTAACCCTTGCCTGATATGCATTTGCTTACAATACTGCAGTAAGAACACCCATTATAAATACTTACAACTTATAAGATAAGTTAAAGACATACATACCCACTAAGACTGTTATAATGTCCCTGTCCACAATGATCTTGTTAAGGATTTCCTGATTATTAAGGTTATAATAAGTTATCCTCTGTCCATATCTCTGCTTTCTTGGTCCGCAAACATCACTGGGCACAAGCGTCTTTGCCTCAGCCAAGACAAGCAACTCACAGTTGAAATAGCAAGGCTTGCAGGAAAACACAGAATTTTCATGGACTGCAAATCAGATAGGTTTTGCAAGACCCCTCTTTATAGAATATCTGCGAGTGGAGAGGAAGAATGGGGAAAATTCAACTGTGAATGGCAAACAGGTTAGAGAATGCTTCATTAGTATATACTGGGTTTTGTCATTCCTCATTTACATTTCATTGTGATTTTATTTGCTTATGCTTATTTGAGTCATCTTGCATTACCGTAAATGCCCTTTATGAATCATAGGATGTTTGCCCTCATTAGCAGAGAGTGCAGATAGCCGTAGTACATCCGCATAGTGACTAGGAATACCACCCTTAGTGTTCTACATGTTTGTTGGTGCATTTGTAAAAGCCTGTGTGGTGTAGTGGTACTTTTATGGAAAGGGTTTTTCTAAGGTAAGATACAGGTTTAGAGTCAGGGTGAGGTTTACAGTTATCACACATAAATAAGTTGCGTTTTAACCCTATCCCTGCCCCAACCCTAACCTTGCACCTTACCGTAGAAGTACTGTGTTTGACTTTTGTTTCCTATTAAGGTAGTGTGGATTTCCATGTTTTTGTTTCTATTTTGAGTGTCTACATTTTGATATGTGTGTGTGTGTGTGTGTGTGTGTGTGTGTGTGTGTGTGTGTGTGTGTGTGTGTGTGTATATCTATATATATATATATATATATATATATATATATATATATATATATATATATATACACACATATATATATTTATACAAACATACCCAACTAGATTAATAAACATCCCTTCCTCTCACCTTGCCCCAGGTAATAAGCTCTTCAGCTTAACAATTTCTATTTGCTATCCCTTTGTTACAGGCAGTTTTATACATTGCATCAGTCACCCTGGTTAGTCATTCAGATCCCCCACTACAAGTGCTCATATGAACTGCATCATTTAACCATCAAAACTAGTTTACTTCTACTACATTTGCCATTATCCATTTCATAAATCCCTTATGCAGCTATTTGAGTATTCCAGCTATAGATGCCCTGATATGTTGGACTAGTCACACTATATAAACATTCAGGTACCTCTGCCACAGGTGCCCCTGTACATCACACTAGTCACACTGCATAGTTATTCAGACACCTCTGTTATAGGTGCCCTTGTAACATGTACTAAACTCCCTACATGATCATTAAGAAGTTCCTGATGCATTTGGCAATACACATTACTACAGTCACCTACTCAGCTGTTTAGAACCCTCCGGCATTATTATTTCTATACATCACACCAGTAACATTACATAGCCATTCAGGTTCCCCTGCTGCAGATGTTCTACACATTGAACCTGTTACAATTCATTCATTATTTAGGCACCCTTTCTACAAGTTTCCCTGTATATCACACCAGTCCTACTACATAGCTATTCAAACACTTGTGTTACAGGTACCCCTGTACTTTGCACCAGACACACTATTTAGTCATTAAGGAGCCCATATAGCAGCAGTTTCTATGCATTATGCCACTTGCTCTACACAGTTTTAGATACCCCTGTTATCGGTACATCTATACCACAAACCAGACAAGCCTCATAGGCATTCAGGCACCCTTTCCCTAGATGCTCATGTGCTTTGCAATATTTAGATTGCAGATATTCAGACTCCCCTAACAGAGGAACCCCTTTACTTTGCAACAATCACACTACATATCTCGTCAGACATCCCTGCTGTAGATGGCCCTACACATTGCAACAAGCATCCAGCATAGACACTGACATACCGTTGCAACAGGATGCTCTGTACATCATAGCAGCCACTATGCATAACTGTTCAGATAGCCCCGCTACAGACGCCCCATACATTACATCAACCACAGCAGACGGCCATGCACATTCCCCTTTCTTTGCTGATGGAACACAAAACAATGTTTTACTTTGTCAAAAACATCTCTTGGTCCAAATCAACAACAATGCATGTAATCTTATTTTATCACTTTGTCACATAATTGTCCTGGATTTTTATTTTTGGTATTCCCTCCACATATTCCTTCTAAGAAATGTTCTTTGCTTTAATCATTAATCTTTAAACCTTTAATATTTTCTGAATTTTATCATTAGGTTGTTATTTTCATTTTTTGTAATCTTATTCATCCTTTTTATAAATTTAATGTAGCCTGCATATTTGGACTCTCATCATAACCTTGAACATGTTTGTCAAGGATGGACACAAATACATATAAGATTTAGTATACAATTCATTATTGAGATCATCTCCAAAAGGAGCTACCCTGTGCCTTAATTAATACTTTATGTCATCACACACCTTGATCACTAAAGTTTACTTTATCACTTACTTAACTGCCCATTTCTTCCTTCGTGACACCACACCAAACTTCTGATTTGATCATTTCTTATGAAAGTAAGGAATGACCTGAAAGGGGTACATTCCAACATACAAATCACCCCATTCTCCTCCTGCTAATGCATCACATAAGTCTTCAGCAGCTGCATTGCCTTATCTGTAAACGAATTTGTCCCCTTGAATGGTGTTCTCTTATATTTTATCCCTATCTTGATTACAACAGTCTTCAGATTGAGTAACTTCTGTACATGTTTTCATATTTCTTCCTTTTCCTTAAGTCAGCAAACCTCCTCACACTGCTTTCTTCATTTTGCCACTTCACTTTTCTCCCCTAATTTTACTCACTCCATGTTTCATAGAATACTCTGTCTTACCTGCCTTCCATTGCTGATACTAGCCTCAAACATTCCCTTATCAAGCCAAAATTTTAGGCATTTTCCTTTATCTTAAACAGACACTAAGACGGTATGGAAGTTCATAGCTTTATACTAGACTAACAACCACTAGGGCCTTTATAAGCCAAGACATGCAACCCAACCCAATTGTGTCACTATGTATCACCATTTATTAGGCGGGAATATGTTAGTTAGGTCGTTTCTAGAGGTTATGTGGGGGGAGGTGGTATGTTAGATTTGATATTACTGTCTGCCTCTCTGTCTGTCAGAGACATTGGGGCCAAATGCAGGGTAAATTCCCAACTTCCCAACCATTAGTAAAGGTGACACTTAAAAAGGGTTAGGGAATGGACTATACATCACATCAATGGGAATTCTGTTAAGGAGCATGGGGATCTCACCAACATGTCTCATTTATGTCACAAGCAAAATGTTACTTATTGGATCTAGTGGTTCTGATGCTGTTTATTTTCAGATATGCAAAAGATCCATCAAAGCTTGATCCAAGGATGCCTCGTATGCCAGGCATAGATCACCTGTCAGTAACCTGTAGGAGACAAAGTTTAGAGGCAGGGCTTTAAGGGGATCCCTATAGGACATTGTGTTTATACCCTGGATTCTTCTGGTAAGGAACCTTTGTGGGCATTCCCACTGTTGCATATATTAGCTCAGGTCATACTTCTGACCTGTCCAGATTTTCGCAGAATGTCCAGATTTTTGCCTCATATTTTTAGTCTGTTCCTCGTAAAACACTCCCACAAGAAACTGTTATCTTAGTTCACTTTAATATAGACTAGCTAACCTGTAACTCCTGTACCTCCACTATTTACATCAGCCTTTATGGTTTCTCCCAAACTATCCAATCCCCAACAAGAACAGATAAAGCAAATAAGAGGCAATCTACCCTTGACTGGATTTTGACTAACAGAGCAGCCCTAATCAGTCACTCAGGCTGCCTTCCAGACAGTCTGAGTGATAATTTTTCAACATTCATAATAAGACACCGACCAGATCTGGAAAAACCCACAACCTACCATCTATTCAAAAACAAAAAGACCTTCATCCCCTTTAACTTCATTGCCACTCTAAAATGTTCCAAATGGAACCCTCACAAATATATTAACCTAGATGAAGCCATAGAGCACTTTAACTCTATATTCCTAGACATCTTAAATTCACAAGCCCCACCTAGGAACATCTGAGTAAAATACATCTATGTTCCATGGTTGAGCAAAGAGACCAGATATCTGCTATGAACCAGAGGTAAAGCATGGGTGAATTGGCACAGTACAAGAACCCATGCCTCAAAGCAAGCATACCTAGAACTAAGGAACAAATCCAAAAACATGGTCCAGCTAAACAAAATTAAATACTATCATAATG
Source organism: Protopterus annectens (assembly GCF_019279795.1). Classification (NCBI taxonomy): domain Eukaryota; kingdom Metazoa; phylum Chordata; order Ceratodontiformes; family Protopteridae; genus Protopterus; species Protopterus annectens. Next base: position 583,917,017 of record NC_056737.1, read on the forward strand.
TACAGATCACACATCAAAATGACCCCAAAAAATTCTGGACAGCTATAACCAAAGTTTTCTACCTAGGGAACTCTAGTACCTCAGCCCCTACAACTGCAGACACCGCAGAAAATACAGCAACCAAATTCAACAAATACTTCACAGAATCCAATCTGGCCCTATCTAACTCTCAGATGCCCCCCCCCCAACCTATGAACCTTTTAAAATTCCAAGTAACAAAACTGTTTTAGCTTTCAACCTGTCTCTGTTAATACAACCAAAAAACTGCTCAAAAAAACTTAAGCCCATTACATTGACCGCTGATAAACTTCCTGTAGAATCTCTGAAAATTGTTACTGAAGCAATTGTATACCCTGTTGTTATTCTTATTAACCAGCCCATTACTGAAAAACATGTCCCTAAACGCTGGAAGAGCTCACACATTATTCCACTCCATAAAGGTGGCAACTCCAAAGAATTGACCAACTATCGTCCTATTGCTATACTCTCTCCCCTCTCCAAAATCCTAGAAAGGTGCATACACACACAAATCATGGAGTATTTAAACACTCATCATCTTCTTTCACATACACAACATGGCTTAAGGCCAAATCACAGCACTACTACTGCTCTAATGACTTTCACTCACACAATAAATCTTCATAGAAACAATGGCAAGTATTTATCTGCTATCTTCCTTGATCTTTCCAAGGCCTTCAACATGGTCAATCACATTAAACTCATTAAGAACTAAATCCTAGTGAATCCTCCATTACCTGGTTTCAGAGTTACCTAGCAGGGGGACAACAAGCAGTTCAACGGCAGTGAGAACTCTCCCACCTCTTCCCTGTTACACTACGAGTTCCCAAGCTTAATTCTCGGACCCCTACTGTTCTCCATCTTTACCAATAACCTCCATACTACCACACTATATGCATCAGTCATCCAATACACAGATGACTCTACATTAATCTGTGCTTCCTCTTCCCTCCAGGAACTACACTCACTAACCCAAGCTTCCTTTCTTTCTGAAGAAGCATGGCACACTAGTTCCCAACTAATACTAAATACCAAAAAAACAAAAAACAAAACTAAAGATCTTCCACCTCACTTATTCATCATTTTCCACTCCTGCATTCAACATAATCTCCAGCAATAAAACAACTATCGCCACGATTACTCACACTAAACTACTAGGGGCTGAGACTGACTGTTACTTAAAATTCAATGTCCGTATCTCCCTGACCATAACAAAGTGCACAAAAAAACAGGCATACTAAACAAAAATGAACAGTATCTCACAAAAAACACTAAGTCTACAATAGCACAAATACACCTAATTTCTACACTCCCCTGTGGTTCCACTGTACTTACTAATCTGAGAAAAGCAGATGTAAGAAAACTCGAAGCCTGTTATAACAAAATCGTTAAGTTTACCACTGATTCTCCATCTGGATCACACCACTGCTTAGCCCCTAAACAACTAAATTGGCTTTAACTTCCAAAGCTCCTCCTTTATAATCAACTCATAGTTGCCCATAAGATCGTATACTTTTGTTGCGTCTTTCGGCTTTTTCCCGGTTAGGGGTCGCCACAGCGGAACTCCGGTCCACTAATGATCGGCAGTAGATTTTTACATGCTGGCTTGCCGGGCCTAACGCACAACCTTCAACGAAGGAACGCCCATTCACGCATGTCGCCACACAGAAGACGCTCTAACTGAGAATCGAATGGGCAATCGTATACTACCCAGATAAAATACCCACACTAAAAAATTTCCTTCATCCCTACTCCAGTAATAGAGCACTATGCTCCAGTAACAAATATCTCCTCGAAGTAACAAATATCAACAATTCAGATGGAGCTTCCCTTCCTCAAATTTCATAGCTAAAAATGGAACACTGCCCACAAACATCCCTTTAATATCCTCTTCTACACCATTTAGAAAAGCACTAAGGACTTACATAAATTATATTCTGTTATGTAACTAAGTCCTGACTAACCTACTCCATCATCATTCCATCCTGAAATCTGATTATTCCTACTTTATGTCAGTAGCTCCTTCTCTAATGACTTCCTCGTATAACTTGCCTCCCTCTCTACATTCTCACAAAATTACTACTATATCTCCTCTCTAAGCATGCATGTACTTAGATTTTTGTTGCTAATCAGTGGTCAAACTTATTATTGTAAATTGTCAACTTTGTTGGAAATGTATTCTGTTAATTGTTGCTTATGGACCTTTTTGAAGCTTTCTGTACACGTGCCCAAGCCACCATAATCTGTTATCTTTGATCTTTTCTGCAATTCAAGCTACTTTGGCTTCTGTTCTTATGTCATCATTTCTTTGTATGTCCCCACAGTGTGCACCCTACCATCCTTCTCACGCACTTCATTTTCATCACCTCTAGATTCATCATCTATGTTTACTGCCCAGGTTTCTGTACCATGCAGTAGTACTGGTCACACCACTGTTTTGTACACCTTACTTTTCAGCTTTTTTGGATTTCTGTCATACATTACACCTGACACTCTGTGCCAGTTGGCTGCAGCCCCCTCTGATTCTAGCTTTGACTTCTTCAGTCAGACTTTCCTTCTCCTCAACCCCTCCCAGATACTCAAAGCTATTAACCTGTTCCACTATCTTCCCCTCTGTCTCAATTCTCAGCATTTTCTGATTTCCCCAGTTTTTTGCCATTACCACTGTCTTATCTGTACTTAGTCTCATCCCATGTGCCTTCAGTTTTGCATTGCATTCCCCATCCTTTGCAGAAGATCTTGCTCAGAGTCTGCCTGTAGTGCCACATTGTCTGCATACAGCAACTTTATTGATCTGTCCCCTCTGACCTGTTTGCTAATGTAGTCCATTACCAGTATGAACATCAGCAGGCTCAGAGCTGAACCCTGGTGCACACCCACTCCCACTTGGAACCCCTCTCTGAGTCTGAACACTGTTCATACTTGAGTCATTGGGTCCTTGTACTAGGCCTACACTAATTCTACCAATGTTTCCGGGGCTTTGAACTACGACAGGACTGCTCAGGTCAGCTTTTTTGGGACCTTGTCATATGTTTTCTTCAAATGTAGGAATGCCCAGTTGGATTCTTTCCTCATCTCTGGCTTTTTCTCAACTCTCTGTCTAACTGCAAACATTAAGTCGGTTCTGCTGCATCCTGTTCTGAATCTAAACTGCTCATCTCCCATCTTATGTTCTACTACTATGTGTATCCATTTATCAATCACCCTCTCCAGAACTTTCATACAATGCAGCAGGAGTTTGATACTACTGTACTGCTCCCAGATGTGGATGTCCCCTTTGTTCTTGTCCTTTTTAATGAGTATCCTTATTCTCCAGTCATCTAGAATACGCCCATCTTTCCACACTGCTACTATTACCCACAGGAGCCCATTTGTCCCCATCTCACCCAGCATCATTATCATATCATATCATATCTGCTGCGACCTCATCTGAGCTTGCTGCTTTCCCTGACTTCATTTTCCTTAGTGTTGATGTTGTTCGTGTTTCACTGTTGCAGTCATTACATTTGGGTAATCTGCTTGCTGGTTGCCCTCAGTCGGCCTGATTAACAAAGTCTTGGGTCCTGCATCGGTTGCTGTCCCTTCTTCCATGACGTCAGGTTGTCAGGGGTATAAAACATGCAGCTGACGCCATTACATCAATCTTTTTTGCCATGCGGTGCCCAAAGCAGAAGCAGCTCGCAAGTGCCAGTCAGTCGACTCCTGAAATTTTCATTTTCGAGTTTCTGAACTGAAGTCTGCAACTAAAGCTAAGTACCCCATTGGGGAAACTTTTTCTTGCTCCTTACCAATGTCAGTAAAAGTTAATAATTGTATTACTTGTGGAAAGCAAATACCTCATAAAGATTTTCACTCATACTGTATTCCTTGCCTAGGCCCTGACCACGATGTACCTTGCTGTCAGTTTTGTGCTTTATTTAATCAGCGCACTATCCATCATCGGTATATTTTTGCCTCTAAATATTTCGGTTCTCAGTTTAATTATCCAGAAATGTCATCAGTTAGCCATCCAACTACCGGGATTGCGAAAAAACACAAAGATAAAGACAGAGACAGGCCGCCGCGGTCCAAAACTGCTGATAATGCTTCTCCTAAGCCAGTCGCCAGTTCGCCGGTACACAGTGAGGTGCTTTTGCAGCCCCTGATACCCACTACTTCTGATTCGCAGGCCTCTACTGAGACCCATTCAGAGTCCGGTATGCTGTGAGATGCTTCAACTATAGAACCCGCGGATGTCTCTACCTTGGATGAGCCCGGAGCCGCTGTGCAGGCATGGGCTTCTGTGGGTGTATTCAGGCCTACGGACTTGCATATTAAATCGATGCCTCCCTCATTACTTAGGCCTAAATCTCGATCCATGTCTAAAAAACCAACACCCAGGCCACATGCTCAGGCCTCTATGCCTAAAAAAAAAATGATAAGAATGGTTGAAGATCTAATAACTCTAAAAAATATATTTTCCAACCACGGTTTTTCTCTTCTCTATTCAGAGCCAATGTAACATCCAAAAACGAATGAGATAGAAAACTCACTTTATTTCTAAAACAGAAAACAAAGCTTTTGGGAGTATCCCTTCCTATTAAGTAACACTGAGGAAGGGATACTCCCGAAAGCTTTGTTTTCTGTTTTAGAAATAAAGTGAGTTTTCTATCTCATTCATTTTTGGATGATCTAATAACTCTAATCAGGGGTAGCCAACCCCCCCCCCTTCTAAGAGGCCTAGGATTGAGGTTGATTATGAATCTTCTGATCAGGATTCTGTTTTGTCTGACTCTTCTGATGACCTGGATTTGTCCTTACCTACTTATGAGGATTCTGATGCAGAGGACTCTATTCCCTCTGCTTCCCCTCCTGAGGGTTTTCCTTTTGGGGAAACCTTACATTCTCTAAGTGTGTATTTCTACTGGGAAAGCCAGGATTACTCTGATTCAAAAAAGAGACTTAGGGATTTCCTTCTCCTACCTCAGCATAGCCCTTTAGCTATTCCTCCTGTACTGGACATTGTTGATGATGCTTTCTCGGAATCTTGTTTGGCCCCTGTTTCCCTGCCTACTACTCCCAGAAAACCTGACAGATACTACAGGGTCCCTGAGTCCCACAAGTTCCTCTTCAAAAATCCTATTGCAGATCCAGAGACTATTTCACAGAGACCCAAGGGCATTAAGGCTTCTACTGCTAAAAATCCTACCCATTCTGATAGAGACTCCAGGGCGCTGGATAGATGGGGTAAGAAGGTTTACACTTCTGCAACCTTGGCCATTAGGGCTTTAAACTGCCAGTTTCATATGTTAAAATATCAGCAACATGTTATTGGACTGCTTAAACAGAAAATGTTGTTGATTCCTGACTATGTGGAAAATAAAGAATTACAGGATTTAATGCATTCTGCCGAACAAGTTGGAAAACATACTTTGCAATGTGGTTTTGATTCATTAGAGGCCCCTTGTAGGGCTGCTGTTACTGGGACTGTGCTCAGAAGGCATGCTTGGCTTAAGGAGCGATCTTTGCCTGATCATGTTAAAGCTAAATTGCTGGGTGCTCCTTTAAATCAGGACCGCCTGTTTGGCAACAAGGCTGAGGAAGTTCTTAAAAAGATGGAAGATAAAGCTAAATCTATGCAAACTGTTAAAGATTTTTTACAAGTTCAGCCTCCTAGATTTAGTAGGCACTGGCCCTCTAAAAATTGGTCCTTTCCAGCCCCTTCCAGGTCTTCTCAAGCCAAACTCAGACACAGCAAAAACCCCAGGTTTCAGTCTCAGGGGACTCACAGATCTAAGCAGTGGGGGGCCTCCACTTCCAAGTCTGGGAATAATAAGACTCCCCCCATGGTAAATTGTCTCAATGACTTCCTTTTAAAATTTCCAAGCACTTATCATCTGAATGCCCCTTTGCGGGGAAAGATTGCTCTTCATGCAAAGAATTGGGAACTCATTACCCAGGACAAATAGGTTTTAAATATAGTGTCCCAGGGATACTGATTTCACTTCTAAACGTTGCCAACACAAAGTGGATGGCCAGACCTACTCCCAAATCAGTGGGCAGAGGCATAAAAACAAGTACTTTCTGTTAAGCATGGAGCTATTCAACTGGTACCAGAAGTGGAAAAGGGACAAGGTTTCTACTCGAGACTTTTCCTGGTACCCAGGAAAGACAATTCATGGTGTCCTATCCTGGACCTGTCTAATCTAAACACCTTTTTGGAGATTCCAAAATTCAAGATGCTGACTCTTCACCAATTACTTCCTATGCTATGCAAAGATGCCTGGTTGGCAACACTAGATTTAAAAGAAGCATACCTGCATATCCCAATCAGGGAATCTTGCATAAGATACCTACACTTCAAAGCAGGCTACATGCACTATCAGTTCTCTGCACTGCCCTTTGGCTTATCTACTGTGCCTAGGGTATTCACAAAGTGCCTAGCTCCAGTTATTGCATTTTGCAAGCAAATAAATATTCAAATATACCCATACCTGGATGATTGTCTAATTCAGGCAGAAAGCCAGGACATACTTTTGAATCATCCGGCCTTTGTAAAAAGGGTTCTAACTTGTCTGGGGTACACCATAAATGAAAAGAAATCACAAGTGGTACCCTGTCAACAAATTATATTCCTGGGAACAAGCTTAAATACAACTTCCCAGATGGCTTACCTCACACCAGAAAAGCAAATTCATTTGACAACTTACTTCAAACAAGTGGCCACAAAAACCCTGCTATCTGCAAGACAAATACGGCAAGCCTTGGGGTTCATGGCCTCCTGCATTCTTCTAATTCCATATGTAAGACTGCATATGAAGAAACTACAGTGGTATCTAAAAAAATCTATGGTGTCAACATTCTCAAAACCTAGAAACAATGATTCCTATCATAACTTGCCTACGCCTAGAGTTCCTTTGGTGGGCAGAGGTCTGCCATCAGAACAAGGGACTACCTTTCACACCACCCCCTGCCACCCAAACCCTAACAACATATGCATCAGACTATGCATGGGGGGCTCACCTGGCAGGGAAGTGCATTCAGGGCAAATGGAACCCAAGTCAAATGCACCTGCATATCAATCAAAAAGAAATGTTAGCTGTACAGAATGCTCTGACAGCCTTCAAGGACCACATTCTTCCAGGACAACTAATGGTAAAGATGGACAGCACCACTGTTATGTGGTATGTAAACAAGCAGGGGGTACACATTCTTACCCCCTCTGCAGACTAGCCATGGCATTGGGGAACACAGCTTTGAGCTACCAAGTGCACCTACAAGCTCAATTCCTGCCAGGAAAATTAAATACACTGGCAGACAGACTAAACAGAAACCTTATGGACCCACATGAGTGGAAACTGGAACCAAGGATTTTCAACATGTTGACAAGCAAATGGGGGATCCCAGATATAGACCTGTTTGCCTGTCCCCAGAACTACCAATTGGACAAATTTTGCACAAGGACTCCCCACAAACAAGCCTGGAAAGTGGATGCTCTGTCCTTCAGCTGGAAAAACCTGTCAGCTGGAAAAACCTGTTAGTCTATGCCTTCCCCCCTCTGCCTCTGCTCTCCAAAGTACTACTAAAAGTCAAACAGGACAAACCAAGGATGAATTTGATTGCTCCAGACTGGCCGCGCCAACACTGGTACCCCCTCCTGCACAGTGTGTCATGGTTATTTCCATGGCACCTGCCTCAGACTCCTTCCCTGCTGTCTCAGCAGGAGAACCAGATTCTGCACCCTCAGCTACCAACACTGAACCTTGCAGCCTGTATAATTACTTAATCTCTCCTTTACCATCCCTCAGCAAACCTGTGCTGGATATCATTTTAGAGGCAAGGAGGCCTAGTACTAGAAAATCTTATGCTGAAAAATGGAAAAGATTATGTGCCTGGAACCACTCTCAAGGGATGAGCACAGCAGTGCCCAATTTACCTCAGATTTTACAATACATAACTGAGATGCTTCACAAGGGCCTGTCTTTTTCTTCCATTAAAATCCACACCTCAGCCATTTCAGCTCATTATAACACAGAACCTCCCCTGCTCTCTCATCCACTGCTCAAGCAGTTCCTCGGAGGGGCCAAAAATTTGAGACCACCCAGGAGAGCTCCAACCCCAGCCTTGGAACTTAACTTTGTCTTGGAGAAACTCACTCTACCTCCTTTCGAGCCAGCTGCTACTGCAGACTTAAAATATCTTTCTTGGAAAACAGCTTTCCTTTTAGCAATTACTTCAGCTAGAAGGGTATCTGAATTACAGGCCTTTATGGCAGTAGAGCCTTTCATCATCTTTCATGCGGACAGGGTGTCACTCAGAACCAATCCATCTTTCATGCCCAAGGTGGTATCAAGTGTGGCACTTAATCAGTCCATTCATTTGCCAGCCTTCTTTCCCAATCCACAGAATAAAGGGGAACGGATACTGCATTCCTTAGATGTGCACAGACAACTTAGATTCTACTTGGACAGGACTAAGCCTCAAAGGAAATCTTAACAACTTTGGTAGCATTTGCTGCAGGGGCAGAGGGGAAGACTGTTTCAAAGCAAACCATTTCTAAATGGATAAGCCATTGCATTCATTTCTGCAATAAGCACCATGGAAAACCTACCCCCCAGGGGATCAGACCTCACTCCACCAGGGCTGCATCTACCTCTACAGCCTTTCTCAGAGGCATCCCTACCAGAGACATCCTAGAAGCTGCTACCTGGAGTTCTGTACATACTTTCACCAAGCATTATCATTTGCAAATTTTCTCTAAATCCAGAGCTGGCTTTGCCACTGCAGTCTTGCAGGGCCTTGTAGCTGGCCCTAATGCTATCTAAACTCCTTCTCCCAACCATAGCTTTGGGAATCTACCCAAATGTAATGACTGCAACAGTGAAACATGAAGAACATAGTAGAGTTGTGTACACTTACCATAAATGTAGATGTTCGAGTGTATTCACTGTTGCAGTCCTGGTTACCCTCCCTCCAGCCCCCTAACTTCTTTTGACTTTCCTTTACTATGCTTAAAAGCCTTTTTGGTGTATTTGCTTTTTTGTTGGAGGTATATTTTTGTGCTTTCATGTTTAATTGCTTCCCATAAGGGGGCACTTGACATCTGGGGCAAGAAAAACTGATGTAATGGCGTCAGCTGCATGTTTTATACCCCTGACGACCTGACGTCATGGAAGAAGGGACAGCAACTGACGCAGGACCCAAGACTTTGTTTATCAGGCTGACTGAGGGCAACCTGCAAGCAGATTACCCAAATGTAATGACTGCAACAGTGAATACACTTGAACATCTACATTTATGGTAAGTGTACACAACTGTACTTTCTTACTTCTTCTAGGGTGGGGGCCACTTCTTGTCTCATCACAGGCTGTGTCTGGGGCAGTACAGCACCATGTATCTAAATATATCATCACAACTATCTCTATCTCCTGAATATGCTGTAGAAGTGCAGCATCCTTACGCTTTATCCTTAATCCATTAACTTTCAGTCCCCATTCTGTTAATTCATTTTCCACCTTCTTTTAGACTTTTTTGCATTTTTCTGTTCACTTTCATTTCCCCTCGTTATCATAATACTCCTTATCTTTCTCATCGGAATGTGCACTTACTTCGCCTTATACTACATCTGGTTCTTTTATCCTTCATCATTTCACACTACAGTTTTCCTAACTGTTCCTAATCGATGTTGCCACCTTCATCATTGAATTCTTGCTATGAGTTTCCTCATTGATGTCTCAGTGTCTTACTCTTCTGCCTACATAGTACCCAGATCTGCCACTTAATCACCCCATCCTGCAACTCTTCAGCAGCTGTTTAAGCCCCCTTTCTCTTAAGCATTTCTAAATAATTAAATCTGAGTCCAATACCCAACTAACCTTCCAACAAGACAGATACGAGTGTGAGGCACAACAGCGCAAGGTAAAAATCCAAATAGTCAGTCTGTTACTACATGCTCAAACTCAGTACACTACGAAAAGCCTAAAATAAAACAATAGCCAACAAAATGGCTCCCAGTTCTAAATTTATATGAAATATGTTTTGATCTCTATTAGAAAAGCAGATGACTTGGCAGGAAAGTAAAACCTGTTTTTAAGAAAAATTTAATTGATGACAACAGCAAAAAAATGGAGTTGATGTAGTTGTCAGAAGTATTTGTTTTTGCGAATGCAAATGTCTTACCCTCCATCAATTAAGTTTCAGGCCAATGCCCTGAAATCTAGCATTATCAAGTCTATAGTCATTGGTCTTAGCGACATGGGCAAAATCCTGGTGTCACTGACCCCATTAGATCTTTGCATGTTTTGGTCATTTGGCAACTGTGAAGCACATGCCCTACATGTTTGGATAACAGGAAATAACCTTCACAGATTCTTAAATTTTGCTGTAAGGCTTATGACTGATTGGCCTTTACAATATGTAATTGCTGCCCTTCTACTTTTATAATTTCTGTTACTCATGTACATACAAGTCCTCTATAAGAGAGGTATCTAACACCAGTGCAGTGGGTAATTTGTTTTGGTAGTAGTTTCCAATTAATCATGTCCTATTTTCTGTTATTTTTGTTCATTTTTACCAGTAGGTAAGTACATTTCCTGTTGACAATTGGGTCTGAGATGATCCCCCGAAGAAAATATAGTTTGTAGGATACAGCAAATAAAGATAGTTCCAGCAGTCCATCAGTATAATATATGTTTTCATTACCTCGGTTTTATTTAAGAATTTCTGAAAATTCTTGACCTGAGTAAGAGATTTCCTTTTAGGATGTAGTATGTGGTCATTATATTCTATAACTGGCCATATCAAAGATGTATATAGTGGTACTGAGACTTTCTGCAATCTACTGGTAATGTCTATGAGTACAGGCTTTGCAGCAGAGTTAAGTATTGCTGATTTTTTGCCGCACATTGATGAAAGCTAGTTTGTAAAGTACTTCCTGTGTCATTTTATCATTGCCTCCTTTTTGTTGTGTAATCACAGTATTATTGAGGTAGAAGGTACCCCACACAGACACAGACAGTACATTTACTGACATTCAGAGTAAAACTGTTTTATTGCACAAAGTAAGTTTTTTTAGCTCACTTAAGGTATCTTTCCATATTTTGCGGAGGTAAGTTAATTCCCCAGTTTGCAGCTATCAACCCACTTTGCTAACTACCTCTGTAGGACTTCACTAGACATCTCAGAAAGTTCACACAAATAACTTTCTTGTTTTATGATTTCTTCCTATAAATCAATCATTTCATTTACCCACCGAACTACATAACCATTCAGGTTTAGTTGAATGTGTTTAACTAAATTTATTATTATTATTATTGTTTGTTTTCATTGTTGTTCCGGAGGATGTTATGAAACACTGTCGTTAAGTTTACATATCCAGCATGTGTGGACACTCCTTTATCACTGTCACTATTATTTATTTAAAAATGGAGCAAGATTAAGTGTGAAGCATGTTCCCCAAATAAACATAATCTTCTGAGTCTCTTTTTGTGAGGCTACCTGTATCTTTTAGAATAACTAGAGGGCAATCTGTCTCTGATTGCTTGGTTCTGATGTAACACTTACTTTATTTATGTGGACCACTATAGAATGATACAAGAAGTCAGGATTATTTTCAGCTGTAACAAATATATTAGCAAGTGTACACCAAAGTTTTAATATGTTATGCTTTATTAATAATATTCTGAAGAGCAATACAACCTGTGTTATGTTTAAATGCATATGCCAGACTGTATGCTATTAACTAAGCACTGGATATTTTGCTTTATTAAGAAAGATAAACTGGCATAATGGCTAGGGTCTTCATCTCACTGATTCAAGATCCATGGTTTGATCCTGTTCTCTATTCACTCTCTGTATGGAGCTTGCATCTTCTATCTGTGTCTGTGTGGAGTACCTTCTACCTCAAGAAACATGCTGGTTGTTTTAGACTTCACCATGAAAGGTACTGGGTGCCCTTTGAATTAAAATTGAGAGGTATGCCAACAGAGTTCACCAAAAAATTAACAGTCATAGGCAGTACCACAGAATGTAGGTGATGTTTGTAGAGGGAAGAGTTATATGTTGAAAGAGTTGTGTAAACCAACTGTTTTATGTATTAACTGTGGTGAGCAGTATCTTTTGGATAGCAGAACAAGGACCCGAGTTTAAGTGTCAGTGCTAAGTGGGTTTATGACCTGGCCTACTGCAACCTACACCAGGAACTCAATTGTCTAGTACATGTGCCTGCCATAAAGTGTAGTAGCCCTACATCGAAAAGCTTCAGCCTTGGTTACCTAAGATAGCTCTATTGATCAAAATCTAGATGTAGAATCAGTCAAACTGCAAATAAATGATGTCTTGCTACACTGAATAACTTAAAGGATGGAGCTTGAAAGTGGATGACATGATGGTAAGAAGGAGATTGGATGTCCTGTGTATCCAGAGACAGGGTGGGAAAGTAAGTGTGCATGTGTGTGTGTGTGTGTGTGTGTGTGTGTGTGTGTGTGTGTGCATAAAAGAGTTTAAATCACACAGATTAAAAAAAAAAAAAAAAAAAAAAATATATACATACATATATATATATATATATATATATATATATATATATATATATATATTTTTTTTTTTTGCAGAGGGTAAGGCCCCCTGTGCTCCACACATTATCCCTGATAATTATATATACTAACTCCGAATATTCTCTCCAGTAGGGAAAGGGTATACTCCTCAGTCCCTGCTGTACACTGATCTTGTCTGCATAAACAAAGGCAAAGTTCAAAAAGCTTTTTTTGAGCACTACAGCTGATAATTCAGTCACTCAAATACTTGAGAGTTTGAGTGCTTGAATGGAACCCATGCTGATGAAGAACTTTGTGCTTGAAAGCTTTGTGGTTTATTATTAAAGTGTTTTTTGTTTATAAAAATGTGTTTTGCTTAAATGTCTTTATTATCTTTGGAGTGGTTCATTTTGCCATCTTTGTGTGTGGTGTTTATTCTTCATGGTTTGGTCTGTTAGCCCTCTTTTGTATAATTTATAAGCATTCACGTGTGTGTATGTGTTATTCTGTGCATGTTTATATGTGTGTTTGCCTATTCAGATGTTCAGTTGTCTCTCAAAATGCACATTATGAGCAGAATAGCTTATGTCACCATGTTTACAAATTAATATAGATAAAATTACATGACAGGTGTATAAAATTAAGTAAAAGAAGAACACGTTGACTGCATGTATGCATATGCTGGTGTAGTGCTGGATTCATTTTTATGCATGCTTCTAAAATTTTATGGTCATACCTTGGTGTTGTGACCTTTAGACTCAACAAAGGCATTGTACCTTGTCATCTGATTGTAGTTCTAGCAGGGATTTATGCAGACAAATTTGCCGCATTGCAAAGCCATTGTGCAGAGTGTATCAGACTTACTGGAGCTTAGCAGATGGTATTGATGTGGTGTGCTGAATTAACCACCTTATACTTTGCCAATGAGCTATGAGGTTGAATAACAGAATCATTACATATCCATGTAATGATACGGTATGCCTACTGTTCAGGGTAGAACATAAGCAGCCAGGGTAGAACTCTAGGAAGGTATTGGGTATTCAGGCAGCAGCAGCAGAATATGTTTTAAGCTTGTCGGAGGTAAATGAGGGGAAAAAAGCAAAATCTAGGGGGCTTACCACCTATTAATAAGCCATTAGTTTTGCCCAATGACAGAGGTGATCAAACCACATGGATCACTAGTGTTGGGAAGGGAGGGAGGTGCTTGTTATGCCATACCTGCATAGGTTCATAGGTAATTGTTAGGCTAGTTGCCCTTGTGAGCCATTTTAAGCCTAGCCAATTTCCCTTTTTTATGCTCAAAACAAGCTTGCCGCGATGGTGCAGTGGTTAGCATCATCTCCTTAAAGCAAGAGACTCTCCAGTTTGATTCTCGGTTGGAGTGCCTTGTGGATGGAGTCTGCATGTCCTCCCCATGAGCGACGGAATGTTAACCTGACATGCAGGTAGGTACGTGAATGTGTGTGTGCCTTCTCTGAAGGTTGGGCGCCGGTTTGTCAACTCGACACCATAAAAATCCACTGCCAATCATAAGCGGATCAGAGATCTGCTGTGGCGACCCCTAACCGGGAAAAGCCAAAAGACTTTTATGCTTGAGATAACCTATCCCATTTGGTTATAGATTTGCCTTACCCATCCCATGGTCGATACTTGTATATTACCACTAATCAGAATAACTGGGATCGTACCATAGATAATCTGAGGGGAACCATGCATGGGATAAAACATTTAGGAGATGCATCTGTCCATTAGTAGTACAGGGCATATGTTCTTTTTTCTTGTGCAGTGGGCATGTGTTGCAAGAAACCTGTCCTGTTTTCTTTAATTTCTTCTGTGGCTAATTATGTATTATGTTTTCTCTCTTACTGGGGCATTTTGAAAAACACGTAGTTCATGATTTATTTTTATGTTTTTATATGTAAACAAAAGTTGCTCCTGGTCTGAACAGCAATGAGCTAGTGACCTGCTGTCCATATTATCCTACACTAAGATATAGATTTCTTAGAGAAAAAAAAATTCTGCTTTTATTTCAACAGCTTTTGGAAAAACAGCAGATGTGAATTAAACATAAAATAAAGTGAAATAAAATAAAATAAAATGTTTTCATTTTTTTCAGCTTTCCACAAGAACCTCAGTAAAAGTTTATCTCTAATAAATATAGGCACATTACAAGTCTGTGTGGTTTTCATCCGAGTGTAGATTCATTTTTCTAATTTTAATAGAAACATAATTTGTGCACATCAGCAAATTATTTATAGGATTTAATGTACTGTCCTATAATTTTCAGCATCCATTATAGGCCATTTTTTCAAGAGCTGATTTCCCTAAAAAGCATTTGTATGGTCATTTGCTACTACTCTGGGAGAGGCATTTATGTGTTCTTCTGTCATGCATGTCCAAAGTGAATATTTCCACCTCTCCGAGCACTTAGCTCCTGTCAAAAGGGAGAATATGTAGAGGTAAAAAAAGGAAAGATTATGTTGAAAACTGTCAGCTTAACTTAATGAGATAGAACTAAACCCTCTTTTTCTTTCTCTTTTAGCACCAATCAATCCACATCTACGTAAGTACTTTTTAATTCATTTGAAATATCAGTATAGATTTAAAAGTATTATAACACACAAATGAAACATTGCTATTGAAAAATAATTGTGTGCATGTTATGGAATGGAACATTCTTCATCTGAAATGTAAACACTAAACATGTAACACTGTTATTGTTTCTTAAAGGGAAGGCATCGCTTATTTCTGTTCTATGAATTAACAAAATCACTCTTAATTGACAGAAAATAGATGTGCAGCAGCTCTTAAGCAGTTGTTACTTTGCGATAGAATAATGAAATGTAGCTTTTATAAATTCAAAACCTAATTTATACATGATTCATCAGCATCAAAAGTAAGATTTTAGACAGGATACTTTAACGGTGGGAAATTATCAGTGATCTGTGCTTCAGTCTGAAAGCAATATTTTAAATATATTTATTGTATTGTTAACTTAGTAATGGCAATTTTTTTTGTAATATATTTCATATGCAAAATTGTTTATTTATTATTTTTAAATATTACTAATATTTTCTTACTAGAATGTTGCCAACTTTAAAGTCTGCAAATATACAAATCCAGATTCAAAAGCTGCTGCTACATATATTTTTCTAACACAGCTTTGCAGATTGTGATAAAATCCAGCAAGAGAATGAATTTGTAGTTGCAGTAGTAGTAGTTAAGTATATTATCTCTTTTGGTTTATGCACTATTTTTATGCTGTAAAAATTTCCAAGGCAACAGAAGTGCAAGACAATCAGGCTAAATGAAACTGAGAATGAAAAAATCTTCTTCTCAAGTATGGTAATGACCATGTTCACTGAAAACAGTGATCTCTGCTTCTTATCTAAATATTTGCCATCTGGTTCAAGTGTTTCTTTGTAATAGCCGGAAACCATTTTGCTCAAGTAGCATTGTTCTCCCCCACCCACACCCCTTTTAAGCTACCTAATGTGCATGAATGTTGTCAGTGTTACATAGCTTTCAACCTCTTAGCACAAAAAAATATGGAAAGAGCCAAAAATAATAGGGGGGGGGGGCAAATTTTTTATTTATTTTATTTATTTATTTTATTTACATTTGTTTACTGGGAAATTCCGACTGGATGCAGGTCCTTTTTCAGCGGATGCCTGGGGAGAAAAGCTCCACATCATGTACATGATAGAGATACAAAGTTGCAGCAATAGTAAACAGCATTACAGGTTGTTGGCTTTAATACAATAACAATATATTGATTACCAACAGTATATACAGAAAATGTTGCAAGTTAAGATAGTTTCTTGTCATTTATAATATTAGTAACAACGTTGTCAGACAAGATGTTAAAGTACGTAAAGACAACTAGCTATTTCTGACTGTGGTTAGTAGTGGTGGTAGTATAGTTAAGTTAAGAGTCTAGGTGTGGGGGGGGGGGGTTAGGGTAGGGGTGTTAGTCTGGATAGAAAAAGGACAAAGCCAGTGCAAATTTAAATGAAATTTGAGGGTAGTCTTGAAAAGGCTGCTGGAAGGTAGAGTAGTTATAAAGGGTAGAAGATTGTTCAAAGCTTAGATATGGTACATGAAAATATGGCTTCTCCTGCTGAGTTTTTGGGTTTGATAACAGTGAGTTGACTTTTGTTGTTTGATCTTAGGGGCCTAGTGGGGTGATAGGGTTGGAGAAGGGTTTGAAGGGAAAGGAATTTAAGGGGGTGGTTAATAAGTTTATGAGCAAGGGTGAGTTGATTAAAGTGAAGGAGTTGTGGGAGTTCTAGCCAGTTTAGTTCTTTAAGGGAAGTACAATGATGGCTGTGGGAGGAGGTTCCAGTGGCAAATTTAGCAGTTTTGTTGTAACAAGCATCCAGCTTGTGTAGCTCTATCTGTCTAAGGTAGGTAAGTGTCAGGGATGCATAGAGTAGGGTGCAGATTAGCTGAGAATTGGCTATGGAGATTCTAGCTGACTTGGTTAGGAATTGGTGGCTTCAATATAATGCACCAAGTATCTTGTGAACTTTTTTTATTGTGAGAGATATGTGGGTGTCAAATCTAAGTTTATTGTCTATTTCCACACCAAGTAATTTTGTGTGTTCTGATGGAGAGATGATGGTATTGTCTTTGGCAAGAATGTTGAAGTCGGGGGTGTTGTGGGTGGCTTTGGAAGGTTGGAACAGAAGAAGTTTTGTCTTACTTGGGTTGAGTAGGAGCTGAGCATTGGATAGCCAGCTTTCTACAGAAGAGATTGATTCCTGTGTGATTTGTTGTAGTTCTGGTAGAGTGGGGGCAGAGCAGATGAGAGTAGAGTCATCTGGGTACTGTATAAGAGATGCTTGTGTGGTGGCAGTATGTAGGTTGTTAGTGAAAAGTGAGAATAGCAGAGGGCCAAGGATAGACCCTTGGGGAACTCCAAAAGTAACTTGTAGGCTAGGTGATGTGTTATTGTCCCAGATTACTGACTGCTGGCATCTGTGTAGATAGCTGTGGAACCAGTTGCAAGCTGGTTGTGAGAATGAGAGGTTGGGGAGAGTAGAGAGTAGTAGCTCATGAGATAGCATGCCAAAGGACTTTGAGAGATCTAGAAATATGGCAGTAGAGAAGAGGCCATTGTTTTTTATTTTACATTTGTTTACTGGGAAAGTCCAACTGGACACAGGTCCATTTTCAGCGGAGGCCCGGGGAGAAAGGCTCCAAACATTAATACAGTTAAAAGAGATAAAACAGTCGCATATAAGAAAACATAGTTTAATACATGTTAAAATACATTAAAAATACATTACATTTGAGAATAGTTAGGCCTGGGGAGAAACGCTCCCAACACTAGTACAGTTCCAAGGAGACAGATACTGATACAAATACTGTTTTTTGTAAACATAGAAAGTTGCTAAAATAAAAGGTCTTGTGTTACCATACATTTTCTGAAGGATATTAAGTCTGAAACTCAAATGCCTGTCATTATTTAATGATTTCAGTCCTCGCTGATTTGCCACAAAAATCCAGAAAACCACAAATTTTATGAGGAACAGACCAAAAATATCTGGCAAAAATCTGGACATTCTGCGAATATCTGGACAGTTGAGAAGCATGCAGTTTTCTTAATATTTGTTTATCAGTATAATATAGTACAGAAGCTACTGCGCTAATGTTAATGGTAGAGAAGAAACTGCAAAGCAGATGAAAAGGGTTACCTATGCCAAGACATTTAGAGATATGGGTGTATCCAAAGCTTGGTACTTCTGGAATGTGTAGAATACCACAAGCAGATTTTGCTTTCATATTTTCACTTAGTTTGACAGAGTTTGGTTATAGGTGCTAGTGCTGCATGCTAAATACAATATTTTGTGTGTAACTTCAAAACCAGGAGTTTAAGGTGCATAACCAGTTGTGCCTAAAATTCCCATAACTCAAGGTGATCTTCCAGAAGTTTCAGTGAGAAACACAGTGCTGTGTAAGATGGTTATTGGACTGGAGTTCATAGTCACTGACTTGGATACAATCCTTTACTTTTCTTTGAATTATTTAACTCCACTTTAACCAATCATTTGTACAAACTTTGGAGCTGCCATTGTATCAGGAATGGTTAGGAACCGACTCATATATACTCTAGTATACTCTGCCTGATGTCGCCATGCAATTCTTTCATTTTAGATTTTGCTGTAGGCCAATTCAAGTAGAGTTTTAAATACCCAACTAAGGTGCTACTAATTTCAAATGGTTGCATGTATTAAACTCATCGCCAGATTATAAAACACGTCATAGTTACTGTCAACGGTCACTGTTACTGCCTGTGTGAGATTTAAATGTCAACATTATAAAACTTATTCTCTACATATCAGTGGTCTACACTGAAATATTCCCTTACTTAACACTGCAATGTACTGTCAAACACTCCATCATAGATATTGTTTCCTGTGATATTTTGTGTTCTTATACTAGGCATACCTCTCAACCTCTTATCCCAAGAAACCTGGACAAAACATTATGTAATGGGGACAAAAAGGT
Organism: Protopterus annectens; assembly: GCF_019279795.1. NCBI lineage: Eukaryota > Metazoa > Chordata > Ceratodontiformes > Protopteridae > Protopterus > Protopterus annectens. Next base: position 583,936,060 of record NC_056737.1, read on the forward strand.
ACAGAAGTAGGGAGAGATTTTAATTACTGCTAGTATAAACTTAGAAAGTTGCTAGAATAACAGGGTATGTTTTAAACTATATTTTCTAAAGGAAATGAAGTCTGAAACTCAGATGTATGACATTGTTTATAATTTGATTCCTTAGATCATCCCCATGACTGGCCAGGAAAACCAAAACATTTTATGAGGAAGAGAGAAATTTTGAGGCAAAAATCTGAGAATTCTGTGAAAATCTGAACAGTTGAGAGCTATGATACTCGGGTTTTCACAAACTGACTAAAGTCTCTGCTGCCCTCGCAGTGTCTTTTTCTGGTAGAGTCTCCCTACTGGACATTCTAACAGAGGTTCATAGGTTCATAGGTGTGTACTAGGTTAATGGCCCTGGAGCCTGTACAAGCCTTGCCCATAGGATTACCCTGGGATCGTGCCACCCGACCTTAGTTCCCAGTGTCTCTGTCGAATAAAGCAACTGGAGTGATCCCCGGAGTGAATTTCTTATTTCCCATCCACTTATCAAGATTTCTCTTGAAGAGCGCCAGTGAGGTGCTCTGTTTGACATGTATGGGAAGTCTATTCCATAGCATAGGCAGTCTCTGGGTTATGAACCTGTTCCTCCAGCATGTTCTGTTGATTGTGGTAATGAGGGTGAGGTCTCTGGAGCATTTGGTGTGATGGGATTGGGAGTTCTTTAGATGTAGCATTTCTAACAGAGCTGGGTCAAACATGGCTTTGTAAGTCAAGCAGAGATTGATTCTAAGTACGTGATATGAGACAGAGAATAGTTGGAGTTTTTTGAATCTGTCCATATATTACAAGTGTTTAAGGCCTAGGATCCTCTTTGTGAAGTACTTTTGTGGCCTCTCCAATTGTTGCAGGTGTCTAGTGAGGTACATGCCAAATGGGGCATTGTAATCAATGATTGGCCTAATGAGGGAAGAATAGAGGGAGACAATGACCTCTTTCTTCCTGGATGCAAAACCCTTAGCAATGAGATGTGCCACATAGAAGGACTTTCTGACCACAGTGGCAATACGGTGGTCAAAAGAGAGGTTGCTGTCAGCCTGTGTTCCCAGATCTCTTATAACACCTTCTGTGTTCAGTGGACTACCATCGATGTGGTAGTTCATGGGAACTGGGTTTTTCCCAAAGGGGATGATGACACATTTTTTGGCATTGAGCTTAAGGCCATGGTTCTGGCACTGGTTGTTGGTCTCAGTGAAGCTTTTCTGTAGAATGTCAACATCACTTGGGGAGTTAATAATAACTCCAACTTGCAATCATCTGTGAACTTTGTCAGCCAGAGTCCCTTCATGTTGGTCTGGACTTCAGAGAAGTAGATACCAAACAGGACAGGACCCAGGACCGACCCCTGTGTGACTCCACTCGTGACTTGTCAGCAGTCTAACTTGGAGTCTGCTACTTTTACACTGTGGGCTCTATCTGTGAGCCAGTTTGCAACCCACCTAGTGACATAGGGGTTGATGCCTAGCTTAGTGAGTTTTTCTATGATTCCTGAGTAGAGAATGATATCAAAGGCCTTGGCCAGATAAAGGTAGGCTGTATGAACCACCTTGCCTTCATCCACAGCTCTGGTGACTGACTCAAAGTTGACCAGGTATGATCTACCCTTCACAAAACCAAACTGTGTGGGATCAAGAGTTTGGAGATTCCCTATATCCTTGTCTATTAGGTCCATGGTGATGTGTTCCATAGCTTTGCATATCAGAATCACCAGGCTAATGGGGCAATTGTTCCGAGGGTCTGTAGTGGTTCCTTCTTTGTGGAGAGGGATGACTGTAGCAGTGTGCCATTCAGTAGGGACAAAGTCTGAAGTGAGGCTGTGATTGAACAGGGCACACAGTTGAGGTACCAGTTCACTCTGTAGTTCATGTAGAATGCAGCCAGGGACATTGTCAAGTCCCATAGAAGCTGTATTCTTGGCCTTGGACAGTGCTGTTTTAACCTGTGCAGCAGCAAAACTGGGTGCCTGGCAATCTACTGGTATTGTGATTGGTCCTTTGGGGGGAAGTGGGATAAAGTTGGAACTGAATCTGTTTGCCAGTATATTGGCAATATCTGTTGGCTCAGTATAAGAGGTACCATTGTGCAGCAGCTCAGAGCAAATCTGGGTATTACCGTGGAGATTCTTTCATAACTATAGAAGGCCTTGTACTTTTTACTATTTGCTGCAATTCTGTTTTCATAGCTAGCTTTAGAGGATTTAATGAGGAATCTCAACTTTTTGCTGAGGCTGATAAGGGAGATTTCCAAATCTTGGGACTTCACCTTATTCTACATCAGTTTCCTCCTTTTGTTGTAGAGTTTGTTTATTGCAGGGGACCACCAGATTGGCTTCCTTTTTTTGGAAGAGAGCATCTTAGTTCTATTGAGTATGGTGAGATCCATGCATCTGTGTACGTATTCGTACAGTGCATTGGTGTATGATTCGGCAGTCATGCAACAATTCTCCATTTGCATGGGTGCTGTGAAATTAGCCACCTCTATTTTAGGAGCCCAAAGTTAGCTTTGGAGAAGTTTTTCATGGTGTTTACCCTTGTGGGGGGGGGGGGGGTGGGGGGGGGATGGCAGTGATGTGAATTTCCAAGGTGATTAGTTTGTGGTTGGATCTAACCAGGGAGGAGTTGACTATTGGTGTAGAGCAACAGTCGCATATGTTAGTAATGACCAGGTCAAGGATGTTGCTACCTCTAGTGGAGTATGAATGAGCTGGTCCAGGGCATTTGGAATTAATGAATTCCAGTGAACATTGGGCAAGTGTATTCGTACATGAGTATTTTCCCAGTTAATGGAGGGGTAGTTGAAGTTGCCTAGTATGAGAGTGTTACGTTGGACCCTAATATTCTCCAGAGTGCTAAGGAACGTAGAGTGTGAGTCTTGGGACATGGTTGGGGACCTATAGTGGGCTACAACCTGAATCGCTATCTTACCCAATGTTAGCTGCACCTGAAGTATCTCTGATGCGTTATGTTGGGCTGTCTGTCTGGAGGTGTGTGCATCCTTTATGAATATGGAAACACCACCACCTTTGGAGCTTTGGTCCAAGTTCTGGGGCTGAATGGTGTGGAATGAGTTGTAGCCTAGTAGTGCAGGGATGCTTTCTGCTGTCTTGAACCAGGTCTCTGTTACAGCACAAATGTCAATGTTCTCCATTTTAAGGAGTGCTTTGAGCAAGTGCATTTTGAGATTTAGACTTCTAGCATTGAGCAGCATGACCCTCAGATTGCATTTGTTTGTAGCTGTTACAGTGGTAATTTGGTCTTTGGAACACCGCCTAAAAAAGACACTTTAGAGGTGGAAAGAGCCTTGGCCAGTATCTGAAAGCTCAGTAATGACAGATGTAGGCCATCTCTGGCAAAGCATTGAGGTCTATCAATCATGTCATCCCAGGCAGACAGATACTGGATCCCCTGAGAATGACACCAAAAACTTAGAACAATTGCTGAACTCAATCATTTTCTGCTTGTACTGTGGTGTCATTCTGGTTGATGGTAGGATACTGCTCAGGGCCAGGGTCATACCCACCTAGGCTACCTAATCCAGGAGTTACATGTCTTTTTTCATGTAGTCTAGTGAGGTATGTCTCAGGTCATTCACACCCACATATATAATGACAGTCATATTTGTACCTGTTGTTGAGGGATCTAAGTGCATGCATTGTGTGGCAGATCCTGGCACCTGACAGGCAGCTGACTGTTACTTTCTCCTTATTCAACCTAATGAGTGCGACATCAGTGTGCCTCACTATCAAGTCAGTTATAACTAGTGTGTTGGGCATGCTGTTTTTCCTGAGGGGCTTTGGTTGGTTGAGTGGCACACTGTTTAAGAGAGTTATGTGTCTCGTGATTAGTGTTGTGGTGGTCGAGTGCATTTCTGCCTTGGAGGTCTCTGCTGTTTGGGTAGATTTTTATTGAGAGCCTCTGCGAAGCTGGGTGTGTGGTTTGTATTTTTATGTGAAGGCAGTGCTAGTGTGTGTTCTAGAAGCCTATGTGTTCCATTTGGTGTGGTGCAAGTGTTGACCTTCTCCTCTTGACCAGCTATTCCAGTCTTGGCTGGACAGTGCATGGCTTCCAATTTGGATATATAAGTGCATCTCTTGCAACTCTGAATGTTGAGAGGTAAGAGGAGAGGGTTGTGAGTGTACATGAAGCAGTTGCTACATTGCCTCAGGATGCCCAAGTTCACCAGGTTAATAGGAGAAAGCACTGGGAACTGACCTTTAGACATGCCTGGAGGGGTGGGCAATAATAATAAGTACTGGAGCTGTTTGCTTGTAGAACATTTAGTGCTGGTAGCACTTTTGTGTGCTACAATAATTGCTACAAGAAGTCTGGTAAAGTGCTAGACTAATAAGCTAGTAAAAGTGCAGGAAAGGAGAGAACTAGCAGATCTAAGGGAAAAAATGAAGACCAGAATTTGGCACTACTTAGAAGCTTACAAACAGTCCTGGATACAGCAAATCTGTATCTATGTGTCCAGATACAGATTTTCTGTATTTTGGGCTGTTTGTAAGTTAGAAGGCTTCCCTCCAACACAGAAAGGCTTGGGGGGCTCAGAAGCTTAAATACAGTCCTGAATACAGCAAATCTGTATTTGGACTAGACTATTTACAGGAAAAGCAGGAAACAAAATTAGATTTTTTTTACAGAAAAGCAGCTAAAACAGCACTAAAAACAATTCAAGTGCAGTGCAAGCTCGCACACTTGAGTGTGTAGCAATATTAAAGCAAATGCAGCTTAAATAAATGCAATTTATTTAAACTGTATTCTAAACTGAATTCAATTATTGTTTTATTCAACTCTGAACAGTTAAAAAGTGTCACAAAATATACTTATCAGCTGAAAAGCACACTCAGTCAAAACACAAGGAGAGTCTAGTAAAGTTTTTTTTTTCTTTTTTTAGTAAAGTGGAAAGGGAGAAAGGAGAAACAGAAGACATTTCAAGGTAAAGAACCTAAGTGGGTTGGCCTTCTCAAATGTTCTCTCTGTATTAGGTATAATGAGCTAATGACACTAGACTGGGAGGAGTGTCCCAGATCAAATTTATAGTAGGGGTGGGCAACTGCAAAGTCACCAAGTATAAGAACAAGACACCAATAGGGAGGGAGGATGGGAAACTATTATAGCTACTAGCTACACTATTTTAGGCAGAAAACACTACAGAAATTTTTATCACAGCAAAAAAACAGTAGTAAGCCACTAAAAGAAAGTTTTAAACAGACAAAGGAGCAAGGAGACTCTAGAGAATGCTTTTAACTGCAAACAAATCAGTTATATGATACAGCCCTTGGCAGGAAATCAGAACAAACAAACAGATGTTTAACAAATTAAAAAAATTCTAGTTAATACCTTACGTACACTGAAATGAGCTAGAAAAGATTTACAAACAGTGTGGTAGTAAAAATCTTATTTATCAGGCCATGTAAGGCAGACAAATTTAGTACAACCATGCAGATTAGTTTTTAACAATAAAATACAGTAAAAAGTATGCAGTATGCAATAAAAGTGCTATATAAATAGCTAGAATAAGCAATAACTAGTAAAAATAAGCAAAAAAAAAACAGAATACTTATTGTTATATATCACAGACCAGAATTGTGGTCAGTGCCCCTCCTCCGATTTGCTCTGTGTTCTCTATCAGCAGAAGATGGCTGCCAGAAACACAGGAAACTCAACAAACAAAACAATCAGGTCTGCATAACAGTAGGCTTCTATCCAAACTATGCTACCTGACTAGAACCCAGAAACCTCACAAGAAATTCAGAGAAAAGCACAAATAGAGCAATCACAAACAGAAAATACAACTCTCATTTTGAAAAAGCAGTTTACAGTTAAGTAATTCAGTAAAAATGCAATTACAGTAATAAAATACTATCTAGCAATGAAAAACACAGTTAAAACAGTATAAAACAGTATACAAATGCAGTGAAACTGTAAAAAAGCTTTATAATAGTGCAAAATGTAGTAGATTAGCTGTACAGCACAATTATACATGTTAAGAAGTGCAAGTCAATGAAATAAATGTAAGAGATAATCTGTCCCAATGATGACTCACCACTCTGGACAGCCACGGTGGTGCAGAGGTTAGCATTGCCACCCCACAGCAAGAGGTTCTCTGGTTTGATTCTTGGCTGGGGGTGTCTTCTGTGTGGAGTCTGCATGTCCTCCATGTGGTCGCATGTGTTTCCTCAGGGTGCTCCGGTTTCCTCCCACATCCCAAAGACATGCTGTAGGTGGATTGGACACTCTAAATTGGCCCTAGGCATGAGTGCATACGTGTTTGTGCCTTCTGTGGAAGGTTGGGTGCCAGGCTGCCAACTCAACACCATAAAACTCCACTGCCAATCATGAGCGGACAGGTGACCCCCTAACCGGGAAAAGCCTAAAGAAGAAGATGACTCACCACTCCACAGCCTGGTAAAAACAAGCATTGCCCTCTGCAGACACAGGGTTTAAATACCAGAAAATATGGAAGAATCTAGAAGCTCAAATTACTACCCAGTCCTGCTACCTCCTGCTCATTCAACCAATCACTCATGCTAGACAAGATCAGGCAATCCTGTTACTCTCAGTAACAGAGAAGACAAGACAATATCAGCAGAAGATGGCTGCCAGAAACACAGGAAACTCAACAAACAAAACAACCAGGGCTGGATAACAGCAGGCCTCTATCTAGACTATGCTACCTGTCTAGAACACAGAAACCTCACAATAAATCCACAGAAAAGCACAGATAGAGCACTCACAAACAGAGTATACAACTCCCAGTATGAAAAGCAGTTTACAGTTTAGTAATTCAGTAAAATGCAATTACAGTAAAGAACACTATTACAGCTACTAGCTACACTGTGTTAGGCAGAAAACACTACATAAATGTTTATCACAGCAAAAAAAAAAAAAAAAACAGCAGTGAGACACTAAATGAAAGTTTTAAACAGATAAAGTAGCAATGAGACTCTAGAGTATACTTTTAACTGCAAATAAATCAGTTATATGATACAGTCCTTGGCAGGAAATCAGAACAAACAAACAGATGTTTAACAAATAAAGACAATTTCCTTTTAATACCTTACACACAGTAAAACAAGCTAGAAAAGATTTACAGACAGCGTGACAGCAAAAATATTATCAGGCTATGTAAGCCAGACAATTTTAGTACAACCATGTAGATTAGCTTTTAGCAGTAAAATACAGTAAAAAGTATGCAGAAGACAATAAAAAGTGCTATAAATATCTAGAATTAGCAATAACTAGTAAAAATAAGCAAAAAATAAAAATAAAAAAACAGGATATTTATTGTTATATATCACAGATCAGAGTTGTGGTCAGTGCCCCTCTGTGTTTTCTGTCAGCAGAAGATGGCTGCCACAAACACAGGAAGCTCAAGAAACAAAACAACCAGCCCTGGATAACAGCAGGCCTCTATCCAGACTATGCTACCTGACTAGAACACAGAAACCTCAAAAAAATGCATAGAAAAGCATCGATAGAGCACTCACAAACAGAAAATTCAACTCTCGGTATGAAAAAGCAGTTTACAGTTAAGTAATTCAGTAAAAATGCAATTACAGTAATGAAAAACTATGTAGCAATGAAGCATACAGTTAAACAGTATAAAACAGTACACAAATGCATTGAAACAGTAAAAAAAGCTTTATAACAGTGCAAAATATAGTATATTAGCTGTATAGCACAATTATAAGCATTAAAGAGTGCAATTCAATGTAATAAATGTAAGAAATAACTTATTCTGCTCTTGTAGTCAGGGAAGTTCTGCTTTGTCTCAGTGATGATCACCACTCCACAGCCTAGTAAAAACAAGCCAACTAAAACTCAAAATTTGGACAACAAAAAATGTCACAAATCAAGGCCCTCATGCATCTCAAACCCATTCAAGTTTATGTATTTACCAATATATGGCTTTGGTGCAATGACAGCATGTCCTTTATACTGGGGTTTTGGACCCATTATGCCTTCATGTCCTTAGCAGTATATTTCTCAGAAACACCACTGCATCACATCCGATTTCCTACAGCCCTAACTTTGAGCTCCTGGAGATCCAAATCACTCTTAACAAATCTAGATACAGATTTGCATCACTGTCTTAGAAAAACCATAGAAATTAACTTAATATAGCTGATGCATTAGACATCAAACTAAAATCTAAAATGTTTGAAATAAAGCACAATTATTGCAGTGTGGCAACCCAGTATATAAACTATACTGATTTCAAATTCACCTAACAGTGGGGAAAGGTCAAATTGGCAGAACTCAGTGTGCCATAGTTTCACTCATGAAGCAGTCAACAGGCTGAAAAACAAGGAGAAAAGAGTATTTTCTGTTTTGAGCATTCAGTGTTGCAGGCTACAACCCAAACATAATAGATTCTTGTTAGCAGGCTTCAATTACCCAAGCATGGATTTGTTCAGCCAGAGGCAGACCTAGCTCATGTAGGGATGGAGACATTCCATGATATGGCAGCCCTCAATACCACTGAGAAACACAAAAAAAGTGTTAACAATAGATACCCAGCCAGTCAGGTCCAGTTTCTGCATCCTACTTCCTCCCCTCCACAGTTGAAGGACAAGTAAAAAAAAAAAAATGCCCACAGTCAGGTACCCGGGGATCCTGAAATGTAGGACACAATCAGGTCCTGTTTCTGTGTGCAATCCCCAACCCTCCTTCTTCAGTTGTTACACTTTATAGCACTATAGTGCTGAGGTTTTAGTAACAATGAAAAAATATTTTTTTTTCTTTTAAACTGTAGCAAGCAGTTGCTGTGACCCCTTCACAGATACCAGTATTATTGGCCTATCAGCCTCACCAGCTTTATATGCAAAGCCATAGAACATATCATAGCAGAATTCATTCACGTGGACATAGGCAACTTCTGAAAAATTTGCAGAGGCTATGAAAAGTGGTCTGCCATGCATGCTGCTTTTATAATCTTAGTAATGGCTTTTGACACTACCCCCCATTAATATTTTGGAAAAATTAGAAAAACTTAATGTAAATCCTTACGTTGCCTGTTAGTCTGTAAATTGGCTAACCAACAGATCTTAGTTGCTGGTAGCCTCCCCTTGTAAAATTGTAACTAATGGGGTTGTATAAGTAACGATGATGTGTCTTCAGACATTTGGCCACCAAAGTCCCTGAAATGTTGTTAACCAAGTTACTGATGACTGTAAATCAGGCAGTATTCTGCATTCATCCACTGATACTGAACTGCATAGTATGCATATATCTAGTGTATTGAAGGCAGTCTCAAGTTAATTACAAATAAATGTAACTTAATACTGTTCAGCAAAAAAGGTACTCCCACCTCTTATGCTATAAATGCTACTTTTCTTCAGACAGACATTGTCATAAAAACCTGAAGACTTAGGTGGGCAACTGTCTCTCAATTGATCATGTTTCTACCATAGTCCAGAAATCCTTCTGTCTGGTCCAGTTAATTTTCAGGGAAATAGCTTTAAGATCCAGAGTAGTCATCCTATCAATGTACTCTTCCTTTATCAAACCTGTCATTGAATAGAATGTCCCATTTGGTATGTACAGATCCAAGCATTTCTCTCAACTGGAGAGACCGCAAAGATTTCTAATCAGGACAGTTAAGAGCTTCATAACTTTCATCTATCCTGATGGATTAGCATGATTTTTGTTATAATCAGTGATCTACTGGCTCTTCTGAGGTACGCTGTGTCTCACCTTTTGAGCCACGAAAGACCCACTGCTATCTGACTACTTATTTCTTTGCAAAACCAGTGAGTTTACAGATACCCACACTCTGGACCTAAATCTATAGCAAATAAACAAAACTCACTGGAGGGATAGGTCCCTTACTCAGTGTATTCCTATATTATGGAATAATTTACCACTATATGTCAAACAAAGTACTATTTTTGCTACCTTTAAGGCTAGTCTTAATGACAGGATGAGTAGACACCAGTTTACACCAGGGTGATCATATATGCCCTATGTTCTATTTGGGATGTAGGCATTGTCTAGTTCTTGTAAAGGGTGACAAGAACTTTTAATTGTTTTTACATAAAGGTGCATATACCTTGGTGTTTGTAGTTTCTATGACTGATTGCCTAAAATTACTTGTATGTTCACATTTCTTACATTATGAGTCTAAAACAATCATCTCTGTCATCTTTGTTTTTTATTGCTATTGCTGCTACTTTTACTATTAGATGTTACTTTTGTTTAAGCACATTTATTTTCAAGTTTTTACTGTGCAGCTTTACTCCTGTATTATATTTGCAAAACACTGTTGATCTGTGTTTTACCTTATCTTCAGCATGGTGATCATTTTAGTGTTTTTATATGCAAATACTCATATGATTGTTCTGTTAAAATATATTGTATGTTTCATGTTTTCTCTTTTCTCATTATTTTTGGTCATACATTTACATATTTATTGCTATCATCGAATTAAAAAATAATGCAATATAAGTTTTATTCAGTAGAAACTTAGGCAGAGAACAGGTCATTAAGCAGAACTATAGCTAGGGTATCTGGAAATTTGTGAATTTCCCCAGAATGTCACCCTCTTCAACTCTCCAGTTCTACAGGAAAACAAATAGACAAGCAAGCAAACAAATTAATTAATAAAGACAAGGTCTTCTCTGAGGGCCAGAGCCAACCCAAACTGCTTGCTACAAATGTAATGTAAATACAACAAAAATGTTGTATAAACAAGTGAAGAACTTCAGCTTTGACTGCAGATACAGTGCTTGTGGTCATGTTTAAAACTCTTATGGACTTCATATGGGTATTTTTCCCTCAACATATACCAATAATACTCCTTAAAACCTTGGGACCATGGCAGCTACCTCATTCACCCTGTCCTAGCAATACCGCTGTCATTAATTCATGAGAAGTGCTGCTCGAATCTGGGAAATCACAGAAAATGGATAACCTGAATATATGCCTTTGTGTGTGTGTGAGCTCTCTATGAGCCTCTGATAATATCTGTGAAATCATCATTAAATGCATTTAAAAAGGAAAATATCTAGTTAAGCAGTGCCTCTTATTGTTTGCAGTTATTTTTAAGCCCTTAATATCCGCTTCAAAGCAAGACTGTCAGCTACACGCTTAACTATGTTCTTCTTGATTTCTACTTTTCAATAAACCAGAATGAAAAGTGTTTAAGACTTTTATTTTATAATCAGCATGTGTTTTCTTTCTGTCTTGTGACTCTCATTTGTTTCTTATACTGTCATCACTCACAGCTCCCAATGTATTAATTGATGGTATATAATTCCGATACTAATTATTACTTTGGTTGCAGTGTTTTGCCATAAGATATATAGAATCTTTGCCTTGCGTCATTCTACTGTTAATTTATTGCTTCATTGAAATTCATGTGTTCCTGGTTATTCTTATGGAATTGGCTATGTTTCCCATAAACCTGTTAACTACCAGATTAACTTACATACAAAGTGGAGTCACCTTTCTCGGTGTCAGAGCCTGCACCTAACAGAACTGTTTGAAGTAGGAACTATGGGGAGGTGTCACCATTATTTTTTTTTTTTTGTCTCAAGGGTCTCAGTTATGACAAAACATTCTATTAAGTACTGGCATGGGAGTATGAGGGTGTATACAAGTACAGAATCTATAAGGGAGCATTGAATAATCACAGTTTATAAATGTATTTGTTTGGTTGTTATCATACTTTGTTAACCTGGTAAGGGAACTTGTCCAGGGACACTTTTCTACTACAATCTAGGACACAATGGCAAAAAAACTAACTAAGAAATATACTTACCCATGCAAAAAGCAATACTACATTTAAGGCATTTGACAAATATTGTATGTACAAAACATAGACAATGGATGTCAGTGAATAAAAAGCACTTATGTAAATGCATGCATTATTTGTGCTTAAATATACAATGTAAGGGATTTAAACTTGATTATAAATACAGAATTGTATGCAAGCATATTGTGAGGCTCATTGTAGGTTTATTACTGTGTAACAGGCTTGGAATCAGTTCACTTCGGACAATGCTACAAACATATACCCCAACCCAGAATTTTAGGTCTTGTAGCAAACAGATCCTAAGCATGTCAAAACCCAACAAATGAGCTGGACAAAGCTCTTATTCATATACCATTGCTAAACTATGGAATGTTTCCCAAAATTCCTCAACTAGACTCTATAAAACATTCAAATGCGCACTAAAGTGCCACTACCTCAATAATCATATCTGTTCCTGTGATCACATGCCTAAGTCACTGTAAACAAGTTATTTTCTTTACAAACTTCTCACAGGTCCTTTAAAAAACTTCCTTCTACTTCAGTTAACTATGTCTAACTTTAGTTTATCTCAAGATTTTCTCCTTCTAGCCATTTAAACTGTATAAATAGCTTATAAAAATGTTTTTACTTATGTAACTTTCTAACTGAATGACTTGAGGACAAGCACATTGGATATGAATGCTTTTAATCCCTACTTTAATGTTGTAATTACCATCAGTTTACTATCAAAATTGCAAATGGAGATGCTCTGCAGATGGAAAACTGGAAACATGGATGTTCGAATTTCCATCTTGCTGGACATCTCTGTGTTTGAATGTTTATATCGATGAATGCACTGTGCATTTGCTGATATGAGCTCGAAGGTACTGTACGGAGATTGCGGTACAGTGCGGTTTGGAAACATCCTTTTCCACACTGTAGTGCAATCTCAGAGTTGGAATATATAGTTAGCATGGGGGGTGCATGGGGGGCTTGCCCCCCTGGAAAAACTGATGTGTGGTATAGCAGTTTCATTTATCTGAGCTCCTATACAGACATCATGTGATCTTTTCAACAAAAATGTTGAGTCTGCTGAATTCATTCAGCTGATTCAACATTGTGCCTTAGTGCAGATTTGTACATTCATTGTTTTGATTCGGTGTTGTGAACGGAATTTATTTTGCCATTCACAATTTTGATAGTAAACCATTACCATCTGTACATTGTCTATACTATTCAAATATACTATTATATAAAAATGTTGTAACTGTATTTTGGAGCTTTTCTCCCCGGGCCTCCACTGAAATGGGTTTCTGATCCAGTGGACTTTCCCAGCCAACAAATGTGAATATATAAATAAATTAATTAAATTGTGAATGTTGCATGGCTGTACTAATTTAAAATATGGGGTGGAAACAGTTATAACTCCTTAATGTTCACAGCACTGGTAGTGACATTTTGCATGCAAGGGCAGCTTAACAGCTCCATGATTTCTCAATTGAGGTGAGCTGATTGCTAGACTGTGATTAATTTGAGAAATTATAGTCAAGCATTGGCACATTTCAGCAACTAACTGAACAACACTCTTAGTTGAAACACTAAAGCAAACTGCTGTTTCGTTTTTTATTTAAAGGTGTTTTAAAACATTTTCAGCTGTTCGTCAACCATCTCTTGATGAACCTGCCTCAGCCAGTAGCCACACAGGTGTTTCTTAAATCATTAGCTGCTATGTTGGTGGTATTAATGAGGTCAGCCAATCAAAGTGCCCTGATTGTGTATACTGCTATAAAAAAATACTCACATCTGTCCATGCTTCCGTAGGTAGTACCTACAGTTAAATAAGTATATTGTTGTACTGCTTTTTACCACTATGAAGCAGTGAAGGTCTGTTTGGTTGCTTCATCCATACAAGCTGTTTTTTTTTTTAATTGTATCTTGTTTTTATACTGTTTATTGCAGAATTTTTTTAGTAATTACAGCCCATTAGCAGAAATATTTCACACTACATTTATTGTGCATTCCTGACAGTTTATTATCACTATTTTTATACATTTTTATTTTTCGATGCTTTTCTGTACAGAACTTCTTAACTTGCTTTCAGTTAACATCCTATGCGAATCATCTCCTTTTTCTTATTTTTACCACATCTTATTCTATTCAAATATCATTATAAGAAGATGTATTTATTCTGTGAGACTGGATTCAGAGTAACCATCCTGATAAATCCCAATATGCTTGCAAGCTTTTTGAAATGCCACAGTGGCTCAAACATGCAAGTCATAATAACACCTAACCTTTATTTTACAAACCAAAAGTCATAAACACCTTAGTCTATCTCTGGAATGCAGTCTTACCTTACATCAGCAGAATGATATCACATTGCAGTTCCATTCTTAAGCAAGTCAAACCCAGTTGCAGGAGATTACTTATTCATCATCACCACTAGAAGAGCAGTTGCCATTGGTGTCATTCTCCCAAACCCTAAGTACTCACTGGCACTACTTGCTGTAAACTCAGGTTATAACCTTGTACTCCCCAGGTGTCTGTACACAAGATTTGCAGTTTTGTTGATCTCACCTAACTCTGAGCACCACTTCATATCCTTAAAGAAGACACACTGACTATGATGGCCCATCCTGCTGCTTTTCATCACCATAAACCACTTTATCATGACTGCCGCACTCCACTAGATAATTACAGTTAAAACTAGTAGCTAAACTGTTAGTCCCTCAGGCATCAGGCGACTGTTAGGCTCTCAGGCATCAGGTGCCTGTTAGCCTCACAGGCATCACAGGTTCAGCATGTCTTGGATAAAACTTTGGCTTAAATGTTGAGGGAAGGTACTTTTCCCAGATGCCCTAGTCACCTGGAATGTCAAGTCACCAGACCACAGGAATGAAAGTAATTACTTTATCTTCAAAGCTCGTTGCCAATTCGCTATTGCAGAACAATGATTTCCAAATCGCTATTGCAGAACAATGATTTCCACTGTCTTAGAAATGCAGAAAAAGTCTGTTTTAGAAGCAGAGGAAAAGCCTGTGACCCACCATTCAAACAAATACTAAGAAAAACTGCCACTATCAAGTGAAACATATGGGATATATGCATTCTTGTAAACACCGATGAACTTCTAAGAAGGACCAGTTTGACGTTACTGTTAAAATGTTGTGCACATTTCTGAACAGTTCTATAGACTGTATTACTTTGCTTAGCCTCCTTGAATCTGAGTTGTAGCTGAATAGTGTGTCTGGAACAGCCCACTCACAAGGAATAAAAAACAAATAAATAAATAAATGCATACATACCTAAATAAATAAACACATTTTATAATGACACAACATGTCTCCCTCAGTCAAACTATAAAAACAACAAATCTAAACTTAAGAATAAAAACAGCTAAAAACATTACAATTCAAAATATCACACAGCATTCATCATCACTTTTGCAGTCCTGGCCATGAATAAAAGTGTAAATAAATAAATAAACTCTGCTTTTTAACCTTTTCTCAGCATTGCAAGCATTAGAAATGAGAGCCGTCATGCGCTCCCTTTGTCAGCAATGATTTTAGCCTGATGTTGCATTTTCTAACTAAACCTCAAAGGACTTGCTGTAGATAAAATGGCTTCCCGTGAAATTACCACAGGTATGTGTACATGTGCATACACACATTTGTGTGCCGGGTCTATATTAGGATGTCGACAGGGCAGAACAGTGAGTGCCCTTACGTCAACACATTTTTGGGATTTTGCCATTTCCTCCACTGCACTGTGATCTTGGAGTTGGTATATTTAAGTGGGGGGGGGGTGGGGGCACATCTTCCCATATCGGGGGCTGTGGGGGGCAAAGTCCCCCAGTTTATTTTGTCTGTCAGTTTGTTTATTTTTTTTTTTGTTGGCCCAGTGATTTTGTTCCGTGGGAAAAAAATCACTGTTCTGGCCATTTGAAATATTGACATTCTGTGTAATATTTGTCAACGTTAAGGCATTGCCCTGTTGATTTGGTAATATAGATGCTTGTGTGCCAATGTGTATGTGCAAACACATATCTTATGATAAGTTGACATCCCATTCAGGGTTAGCTTTTGTGCCTTGCACCCACTGAATGACAGGATAGGTAGTGACTTCCCTCTTCCCCTATATTAGATTAAGCAGATAATCTGAAAATAAATGACTGAACTCCCAGCAGTTCACCATCAGGCTTAAGTCATATAATGTGTATCTATAAAATGTGGGAGGAAAATAAATACTTTCCAGAATCCAACTGAATTTACATTTATAATCATCAGGAGTCAGCCATCTTACATCAGACTTTGTGCAAAGAATAAGACATTACAAACATGGGTCCAAGTCTTAACTGCATGTCTATCTTGTAAGTATTTTGTGTCAATCAGAAGGTGGTAAGTAATGTGGAAAATCAGTTTTTTCTTAATTTTTTCAGCATGATCACATAGAGGAACTTGTGCAGTTCTCAGCATATATGACAATACTCAACAAGGCTTTAAACACATTCTCCAAAAACTGAGCAATACAGTTTTGTATATGCAATTCTTAAGACACCAGTTTTCCTAAAAAATTCCAGAACTGATTTAATTATACAAAAGAGCCGTTGTCTATTAAAGAGTAAAGAGAGTTTTAATGGGGCTAAAAGTACGGAGGAGGTGAAATATTTCAAGTAATAATATTTACCAACAATGGAAGTTGAAAATTAAGGGGACATACAGAGGATGTATGAATGAATATTTACCTTCTAGTCAGACAAACTACTGTGAGTATGTGCAGTCCGTAGGGCCACATAAAAGACATCTGCTGGTGAAGCAAGACTGAAACGGATGCTACTGCATCAGTCTGACATTGCTGAGCATGCCTGTAAAAGGTACAGTCATAATCAGAGTGCTGTTTTTAGCCCTTCTTAGTGACGGCTATAGAAGCAAGTTAAAGGAATAGAGAAAGGAAGAGAGAATCAAGGCCTAACTGCAGAACTAAGAAGAGAAGATAGTGAGAAAGTAGTGCTAACTCTAAACAACCATTTGTGAGGAATGTAGGCCTTTTATTCAATTAATGAAATGTACATAACTGTAAAACTGGTGATGAGAAGAGCAAAGATTTCCTTAGTGAAGGCTTTCCTTTTAGTGTTACTGGGTACCGAAGCCAAAAAACTGCCTTTGTTTTGCTTCAGCCTACATATAAACAGCTGGTCAAAATTAGAGGATTAAAACTAACTTGTTCAGCACTAGTTTTTGACAAATCTTTTATAAGTGGGTGGTTAAGACTGCAAAAAGACTTTAGGCTCCATATTTATGAGATAAACAGACCTGCACAGTTAAGAGAGGGATAAATCCTTCCCTAATTTGAAAGTGGCTACAAAGGAGACTTCAGTAGTGAAGGGTGCCAAGATGGGCCAAGTGATGGGTGCTGGAAGCGAGCTACTGGATATAACACAAAGTAATCACTAAATATCTTATTTGGTGAGTGCTTAAGCCAGCTGAACCATTGCCATTGCAGATGTCAGGGATTTAATTGTGAAGATAAGTTCACAACTGAAATAAGCGAGTCAAGAGAGTATGTACATTTTCTTATGCTAGTCTAGGAAAAGCTGAGCCTAAAGAATAACCACAGAAGTAAAGGTCTTTAGTGAATAAATTAGAAGGAATATAAAGTTTCATTATAGCTAAATTTAGAAATTTTTTTTAATTTAACTGTGTGTACCTTTTTTATTTTATGTCTAATTTGTTATAATTATTTAAACTGCAGATGTTTATGTTTTATTTTTGAAGATTGCAAAATTATTGTTCTTAAAATGTCTTGTAATAATTTGGAACTTTTCTCCCAAGACCTCCACTGAAAATGGGCTTCTACCCAGTCAGACTTACCTGATAATCAAATGTCAATAAATAAATCAACAAATTATGTAGCTATACTCTAGAGTACATGACTTTAAAGAGGAAGCGTGCCGATTACTTTTCTCATTATTTAATCATTTAATTAAAATCTCATGAGGAAGTTATCGAAGTAATCTCTATGATGATTTATATTAACACCATTAAATCTCATAAGCTTAGTATGATCGGCTCCATGTTTCCAGAGCTATATTTCTAAAGCCTGTTTTGAGTTAGTGTAGTTGTGTTCGAGCTGCTGTTATATCCTTGGTATTTCATATAGTCGAATTTTAGTTACAGTATAATGTTTCATATCTGTAACTGTGGCTAACATTGTAGTTACAAAATGTTTGAAAGCTATCTGTCTGGATTCTGAGTTTGTATATGAAGTATTTTTAATAACACAGAAGTCTTAATATTTTCTCTTCTAAAAGCACTGTAAAGTTTCCTTCCTGCAATATGAAAATAATTGTACATGCTTACAACACCTTCTGTTGCAGAAAGGGAGGACAGTACTAAGAGGAAAGGGAGTGGTCAGTGAATCTTATGGGCTACATCCTAAGTTAGACAAGGCTAGACAATCAATGATCTGAAATGAGAAAAAGGTTGTCTGACACTGAAATCTGTGAATACAACACTTGTGTAGTATTTTGTACACTCTGGGGGCATTTTCTGCACATCCTATTCATACACAAACACATGCACACAGATGCACAGACACACATATATACGCACACACACACACACACACACACACACACACACACACACACACACACACACACACACACACACACACACACACTCACTCACTCACTCACTCACTCACACACAGACGGATATATACGTACACACAAATAGTATCTTACAAACTCAAGTTTATATGTCTTTTCTTTTGCTGCACAAGGCTGTTAGTACTTCACAATTTGTTTGCTCTTCTGCCTTTCTGTTTTACACACATATGCCCTAATCATTCCCTCAGTGAAAAAAAGAAAGAAAAGAAAAAAGCCTTTATGGAAAGTTATCCAAAGCTTTTTGAATATTTGTTAAGGTTTGTCTGATAAGAAAAAGACGTCACTAAAGGAATTTTTATGTATAAACAGTACCTGTAAAAATTTTTTTTCATTCATATCTGAACAGCTAAATTAAATGATTTGCAAGATTATCATTATTGTATAATTATTCTGTCTGTGATTTTACTGCTGCCACTGAAGATAGTGAAACTTGGATTATAAACAGTGAGTGTCAAAATGTGTGTCTTACAATGGAAGCATTGAGATATGGTGCAAAACCTTCTATGTCATATTGTCAACTAAGTATGTCTAAAGATTTAAAATCCTAGCCATCATAAAAGTGCTTAGACTGAGCGTGAAAAGCCAGTAACACTGTTTCTTTGTAGGAACATAAACATGTCATAAATAGCTCTGAACCTTACCTGCAACAGTAGCTTCTTTTACACTATCAGATTGCAAAACAAAAAAAAAAAAACTAAGAATTAATTTACTCTCCTTGTATGTCAGGCCTGCTTCAAATTGTCGTCTCCGGTAGTGCATTAAGTGAAAGATCAGGCCTTATCTGTTTTAGTAAACGATTTTAAGTATTTATCATAATGAGCCAGTGTGATGTGTGTCCACAGCAGATCTCAGTATTATAGATGCAGTGATATGTATTACCAACTTCTGTCTTACTTAATTTACTACTTTAAAAAAGTAGTAGTGCTTATTAATGTATTGTAAAATTGCTGTATCTGTGCATGCACAGCCATGGCAGTGTTGCTGCTTTTATTCTGGCATTATCACCACCCATAAGTGCTTCAATTAATAAAACTGATTCAGAATAATGAGAAATCAGTTTCAACTCATTTGAATACATTTTTAATACATACACATTTTGTACTGGGTAACAGATTAAATAAATGTGTTGTATCATGATACATGTATCCCAGCTTGAAAAATGTAATGTTTCTTAGCCAAAATAGTCAAAGGGCAAGGCTCCATTAGCTATTTGGATGGATTAAAATGTTTTCACTTTTTTATCTTATTCAAAGTCCTATTTAAATATCTTTATCTTGTCTTTTTAGCTATAAAGGATGCATTTTTGTTAGGTTTTTTATATATTAGAAACACTGTACCATAAATTAGACTTCCTGAGGAGATTTATTGTCCAAAAGATTTCCGAACTGAGGAACAAACTTTACTTGCACATTGCAATAGCACTTTAGCATCCTTTACAGTAAGTCTTGAAGATTGGAAGAGTTCACATAAATTCCCTGTTGGTTAGTGGAATGACCCTCGTCAAGAATGAAGGTAAACCTACTAGTGATAATTCCTTGGGTACATAGCTAGGTTCTATATGGTACTAACCTATGAATCCATAAAACAAAACATGCAGGATTCCTATAACCATCAAAATTTGTATATATATATATATATATATATATATATATATATATATATATATATATATTTTCTCTTTTGGAAGAAAATCACTGAGTCTCACTTCCTGATTTTATCGCTCATAGATTTATAGTTTCATCGGTACCTTCAAGACCATTGATATGCAGAATCTTAAGAAGCCTAGCCTTACTTTCCCATAGTTATTCTTTCACTTATATTTTGTGTAAGAATAACCCGGAAGCAGGCAAAACATGGATATGTTGAGATATTCACTTCTTACCTCATCCATGAGGGACATGGGTACTAAACCTGAAATAAATTTGTAGATTTCTATCCATTTATCCAAATTATGTTTAAATAGTGGATGAGATGGACTTTGCATTACGTGATGTGAAAGGCGATTCCATAGATGTATTCTGTGACATATTCCTGTCCCTCCAACATGTTCTATTCATATTGCAGAAGAGACTGAGATGCCTTAAGTGGGGGATTTACCTACAGCTGGACTTGCAAATATTTAATACGTCTGGCAGGATGGGGTCTACTAAACCTTTCATGTACTATGAATCTCATATATTTCTCCATTAATTCCTCTAAGCCTACTTGTAGAATCTTTGCTTGAAGGTTAATCATTTTATGCATTAGTAAATTTCTGGTGAAATGTATTTTCCCTGAGTCAACCTTTATTTTGGACTGGCAACCAAAAATAATGCGGAGACAAAAAACAAAAATCAGGGAGAGATTTTAATTATTGCTATTATAAACTTCAAATGTTGCCGGCATAATAGGTTTATTTATTAATTTATTTCTTTATTGACATTGCAGCTGGTAAAGGTAATAAAGGATAATGAGGGAAACATACTCACAAGCGAGGAGAGTGTGTTGAGGAGATGGAAATAGTACTTTGAGGGGTTGATGAATGAAGAGAATGAGAGGGAGAGAAGGTTGGATGATGTGGGGATAGTGAATCAGGAAGTACAATGGATTAGCAAGGAGGAAGTAAGGATAGCTATGAAGAGGATGAAGAATGGAAAGGTTGTTGGCCCAGATGACATACCTGTGGAAGCATGGAGGTGTTTAGGTGAAATGGCAGTGGAGTTTTTAACCAGATTGTTTAATGAAATCTTGGAAAGTGAGCGGATACCTGAGGAATGGAGAAAAAGTGTTTTGGTACCGATTTTTAAGAATAAGGGGGATGTGCAGAGCTGTAGTAACTACAGATGGATTAAATTGATCAGTCACAGCATGACGTTATGGGAAAGAGTAGTGGAAGCTAGGTTAAGAAGGGACGTGATGATTAGTGATCAGCAGTATGGTTTCATGCTAGGAAAGAGCACTACAGATGCAATGTTTGCTCTGGGAGTGTTGATGGAGAAGTACAGAGAAGGTCAGAAGGAGTTGCATTGTGTTTTTGTAGACTTAGAGAAAGCATATGACAGGGTTCCTAGAGAGGAGTTGTGGTATTGTATGAGGAAGTCAGGAGTGTCAGAGAAGTATGTAAGAGTGGTACAGGATATGTACGAGGGTAGTGTGACAGCGGTGAGGTCTGCGGTGGGAGTGACAGATGCGTTTAAGGTGGAGGTAGGATTACATCAAGGATCACCTCTGAGCCCTTTCTTATTTGCAATGGTGATGGACAGGTTGACAGACGAGATCAGACAGGAGTCCCCGTGGACTATGATGTTTGCAGATGACATTATGATCTGTAGTGAGAGTAGGGAACAGGTGGAGGAGACCCTGGAGAGATGGAGATATGCTCTAGAGAGAAGAAGAATGAAGGTCAGCAGGACTAAGACAGAATATATGTGTGTGAATGAGAAGGAAGATAGAGGAATGGTGAGGATGCAAGGAATAGAGGTGGCAAAGGTGGATGAGTTTAAATACTTGTGATCAATAGTTCAGAGTAACGGTGAGTGTGGAAGAGAGGTGAAGAAGAGAGTACAGGCAGGATGGAGTGGGTGCAGAAGAGTGTTAGGAGCGATTTGTGACAGACAAGTACCAGTAAGAGTGAAAGGGAAGGTCTACAAGAGGGTAGTGAGACCAGCTATGTTATATGGGTTGGAAACAGTGGCATTGACAAAAAGGCAGGAGTTTGAGCTGGATGTGGCAGAGTTAAAGATGTTAAGATTTGCACTGGGTGTGACAAGGGTAAACAGGATTAGGAATAAGTATATTAGAGGGTCGGCCCAGGTTGGAAGGTTTGGAGACAAAGCCAGAGAGGCAAGATTACATTGGTTTGGACATGTGCTGAGGAGGGATGCTGAGTATATTGGGAAAAAGATAGTAAGGATGAAGCTACCAGGTAACAGGAAAAGAGGAAGGCCTAAGATAAGGTTTATGAATGTGGTGAGAGAGAGGACATGCAGGTGGTTGGTGTGACAGCGCAAGATGCAGAGGACAGGAAGAAATGGAAACAGATGATCCACTGTGACGACCCCTTACGGGAAGAGTCGAAAGAAGATGATGATGATGATTGACATTTGTTAACCGGGTTTGTCCAACTGGGCTTATGGCCCATTTTCAGTGGACACTCGAGGAGAAAAGCTCCAGTAGCACATTTTTAAACAAGTACAATTTTAAACAATATTAATATAATAGCAGTTATAGCAAAAAGATTCACATATGTTGGGTTACATGCATCAAGTTAAAGTTGCATTAAAAAGAAGCTTAGTAACATTTACATTGATATAGTTCAATAGGTCAACAATAACATTTTTTGTTTGTATAAAATTATGCAAATGCATAGTAGACACATTGGAGAGAGAGGTGTAATGATGGACTAAGTATGGACCTTCTGAGGGTAAATAATGAGGTTTCATTAAAGCATGCCTTTTTCTGAAGGTTATAAAGTCTGAAACTCAAATATCTGTCATTACTTATTGACTTCACTTCTCAGTTATTTGCCACATTTTCTTTTTAGTAACAGATAAAAACATGAAGCAAAAATCTGGACAGTCTAATTAAATCTGGACAGTTGAGAGGTATTTCTAGCAGGTGTCTTGTGCCCATTCGTTGTTAATGCTCTCATTATGAAATGGCCTGCCTTCCAGTATCTCACTGAGAAAGTAACATGTCGCCAGATTTTGTTACTGTGGAACATTTGCTTGTTCTGTGACTGAAGTATAATGCTTTCATAATATATTATGGAAGTCCTTATAGCACAAGTTATGCCAATAATATAGTAAAATGCATAAACATTTAAGAACATATAAGATAATAACATTTTACTTGTAAATTGCTAATATGTCACATCAGGAGCAAAACTTGAAGCCACCTAATTATGTTATTTAAACCATACTTGTCATGTTTTTTTTTCTGTTAGATATTATGTTTATTGTGCCACCTACAAAGTTTACAGCAAATATTGCTGGAGCCTGGAGAAATATTTAGCCACGTTCAATCACAACACAATTAATCAGGCATGAATGGTTAAACATGGCTTTAGATGAATATTGTAATATTGCCATTGTTCAGTCCCACCAAGATTGTGTATATCCTTAGTACAGAGTATTCTTTGGTTGGGTGTTCTGGTAAACATGGAAAAGTTATAAATATAGTAGGCAGATGGCACAGAGGTTAATGTTGTGAGCAGTAGTTTATGTGGTAAAGGGTTTGATTCCCACATCCTTCATTTGCCTCCTGTGAGACCTTGTGCAAGTCACTTAGCCAGACATTGGACCGGATTCTGTAAAGTTTGCTAAACTTGTGGATAACACTGTAATATGTAAGTGTACCACAAGAAACTAAGAATACCTCCGTGCATGATGGAGTATAGCAGTAACTATATAAACGAAAGAAATCTGCAAGTAATCCATGAGAAATGGGAGACAAAACATGTTGTACAATAATAAAGTATGAAAACATTATCACAATTCAAGCATCCTGTTAGTTATATAGACACACACAAATGCATGTGTGTGTGTGTGTGTGTGTGTGTGTGTGTGTATATATATATATATATATATATATATATATATATATATATATATATATATATATTGTGACCATAGCCACAGCAAACATTTGTTAACCATAAGTTCAGGACTTGTGTGAGGAACAATAGAAACGAAGATGTGGGTATGGGTGAAGAAGAGGGACACACAAGAGGGATGTTGGAACAGGAAAATCTGAGTGTAAGTCAGGGGGGCATTGGCATGTTTTTTTTTTTGTCTGTTTTTATATGCCCCATTTTTTTAAGAGTGGAAGGAAAGGAAAACATGGGCGAAGAAGAGGGGAAGGACATCACAACAGGTATAACCATAGAACAAATATCACAACAAAGAGAAAGGTTAGAAAAATAAAACAGTAGGGACAGGTAAGTTACACAGTTGGCACACAGGGTAATACAAAATTATCAAACAGGTGGGGAACCATACCGGCCATAGTGAAATGCAGAAAAACATATCTACCAATGCAATATCATGTTACTAACTATGTGGCAGTCATACCTGGGTGTGTATGACCAATGGTAGATTTGTGTTAAAGGGTAATACATTAAGATCCCAGTACAAACTGGATAAAAGAACACATATCCAAGTAGTCTGTCAGTAGTGCGTGTGTAAGCCAACTAAGCAAACCAAACGCTCTGCAGGTATGGAATGCACGGCCAAACCATGAACCTATCAAAACACCAAAGGTCAGCATAAAGAGTACATAAGGCACTTGTAGACCAAGTAAACGAAAAGATTCCTTTATTCAGACCAGTTTCGGGTACCCAGCCTTCCTCAGTGAAACAAAATCACAAACATGTTGCTGATTAGGCTATATATACCCACCCCCAACCAATGGAAAACATGGTTCAGCCCAAAAAGTAAAAAACTGAAAAAATATATAATACATAAAGCATTACAAATAGAACCATAAACAGAAATCACATTTGAGTATTGATAACTATGCATGTGTAGAAAAAAATACATATAAAAACATTATTTATACATATGGTAGCATACCTACATATAAAAATGTATATGTATAAATATATATATATATATATATATATATATATATATATATCCATGTTTAAGTACACAAACATGCAGTCAATACAAAATGTGTTCAATATAATTCTTTGATATACATAACGACAACAAAAAAGAAACATAACCAACTGTGGTGTCCTGCATATGCCCCAAAAAGACATACACTTATAAACATCTATGTATATGTGAGTACAATAACTAGAGTTACATATAACCAGTCAATTATATGAATATGTTATATATAAACAACATATAATGTATAGAACAAATACTACACATATACATCAAAATCAACAAAATGGACATAAAAATCCATAATGTCCTTCATAGGTGGTCATTAAGTCCTGGGGAAAATAACGCCTTGCATGTTTATGTACTTAAACATGTATATATATATATATATATATATATATATATATATATATATATATATATATATATATATATGTATTTATACATATACATTTTTATATGTAGGTATGTTACCATATGTATAAATAATGTTTTTATATGTATTTTTTTTCTACACATGCATAGTTATCAGTACTCAAATGTGATTTCTGTTTATGGTTCTATTTGTAATGCTTTATGTATTATATATTTTTTTCAGTTTTTTACTTTTTGGGCTGAACCATGTTTTCCATTGGTTGGGGGTGGGTATATATAGTCTAATCAGCAATATGTTTATGATTTTGTTTCACTGAGGAAGGCTGAGTAGCCCAAACCGGTCTGAATAAAGGAATCTTTTAGTTTACTTGGTCTACAAGTGCCTTATGTACTCTTTATGCTGGGCTGGCCTTTGGTGTTTTGATAGGTTCATGGTATGGCCGTGCATTCTGTACTTGCAGAGCATTTGGTTTGCTTAGTTGGGTGTTGGCTTTCCTGTTGGTTCAGAGTACTGGCACTGTCGAGTCCGTTTGGAGGATTTCTTATACCCTTCCATTTTTGGTGGACCAACCTGGATTACAAGTTCGTATTAGTAATTTTATATATCTGTGGTTTTCCTGCCATTGATTTTGGATATCGGAGGATTTTTTGGATCGTGGACTGATATTTACTTTCAGACTAATGGTCGAGTCCTCGGAAGGCCTGCAGGGTTGATTTTTGTGCGTTCTATTTGGTTTACTTCCTTTGGATGACCGTATGTTCAATTTGTGGATTCTAAGGTACTTTGTTGGGTTTGCAACTTTTATTTAACAAAACAGTCGAACGGGACCAATTGACTTTCATTCAGGGCAGTTGGTGGCGATATCATCGTTTTATGACTGTGTTATACTCCAACAAGGGTGACTGTCATTTGGACTATGGTCTGAGCTAGAGGAACGCTAACTTGAATTTCGAGGGCCTACAGCGTTTAGCGAATTATAATTTACATATTCAACAACTTTAAACATAACACATCTTGGACTTGATGTGGATATATTTATATTTACATACTAATAATTTGTTAATTAACATGTAGGCCGAATTGGTTGTCCTGGGATTCTATAAACACATGTATGGCAGATTATAGGATCAGTTGGTTATTTCAGCATTTGGGGAAACAACTTTGAATATATATGTATTTGTATTAATAACCAAGGCTAGGTTTTGTGCATGTAACTTCCATATTAACAAAACGGGAGCAACATAACTTTTGTGGAATATAGCTGGTGGCTATATCGTCATTTTATGGATTGTGTTACATCAGTGACTGTCTTCAGGGCTTAGTTTGCAGTTCGAAGCGTGCTTACTGGATTTTGGAGGGCCCACAGTGTTTTGCGAGCTACAATTTATATGTTTTAATCACTTTAAATATATTTTAAAGTGATACTGATGTGGATGATCTTGTACTTGCATGTAAATTGTGTTTTTTCCCCTAGTATGTAGGGCATGTCGGTTGCCCAGGGATATTGAGAACACATATATATACCTGAAATAACCAATACTCTCTATAGTAATCAGATATTATTGTTAACATCAAGGTGTCAGAATAAGGTCTGGATCCATTTTAGGGTAATATTGGTGATAGTTTTGACCTTTTGGATAGGGTTTTTTTTGCATCAGGTTTGACTATATGGCTTATATACCTAACAACCTTTGAGTTTGGAGTAATATATGAATGGTACTGGGATATACACAGGTACCAGACTTTATGTGGTTCACATTATTTATGCAAGTAGACCAGACAGCTGAGTAATGGACTTTTTTCCAAATTCATTCTAATTTAAGCCAGACTTTCTTGTTAATGAATATTGGGCAGCATTTAACCATGCAGGATAAATAATTATATCAATATATGTTAATAACCAACTACATTTATTGAACTTTCTTGGATAATTAACCATATGTATAGCTACTATTGTCCACTGGAATAATAATATTTGATGGGTTCACCCAACATTATTTGTATTTACAGGAGGTATTCAATATCGACACGTGTTTGAACATTGTATATATAAGGGCAGTGGCTATATATACACAGATGTTAACTATTGTATAATTGAAACTTGCTGTTCATCAGCAGACTTAGCATTGGATAGTACCAAGAACAACAGACTGTGGCTGTTATTAATATTTATCCCTTGAATTTATTACCTTTAAAATAGCAACGTTATTTTGAGTGATCCTTTATTTTTATGGTTGGTCCTCAGAGATTTTATACAAACCACACTTTTGGTATGTTAATTCGAGCATTGATCTAGGCCATTTCTACCTTTTGGCCCTTTTGAAATAGGGGGCCCTTTGCGACAACTCTTTGGTATCTGTTCAGAATAAATCTTATATATATCATTTATAATATTTCCTGATATCCCTAGGTAATTCAGTGTTGCCTCTACATATTATAATTCGTTACATTATTGTGTATTCAGTTTTTCATAGAGAGTCAACTCTATTTAAGTACAAGTCTTTTTTGCCTATAATTAGGGGCATTGGTATTTGAATCAATTACTAAAGCATAGATCTGGAGAGCATTCTCAATGGATTATATGCCAATAGGGATGATATTGGAGTTTTTGGCATAGACATCATACCAGGCAATAATAAGAATGGCTCCAACATTGATCCTTCAAATGGATGTAATATGGCATTTAATAAATTAGGCAAGGGCCTGAAAAATTTACGTGCCAATGTTTGGCATCTTAGACTTTTTAGAGCATACATGAATAGGGAAATAGCACCTAGAGGCCTTAGAGTTCGTCTTCAACCTTTAGTTGGCAGATCAGAGGATAGACTGACTAAGGAGTGGAACTCAGCTCTTCAACAGACCTCTGCGATGTTTGTTAACATTCTAACATCCTATTATGAAAGGATGGTGTACATCAATATAACTGAGGTGAAAGCCCTATGTGAGGATTGTAAAAAATATGAGTCCCTACCATTATATGCGGTTTCTGTCAATAAGCTATCGAAAGAGTTGGCCACCTATGAGAAACAGACCCGTGATAGGAAGATTAAAAAATTTAATAGAGACATCACCGATTACCAAAGGGGTCGTCCTTTTGACTTTTCAAGAACGGTAAGATTTTCAGATACCAATAGAGTTGTCACTAATAATACATCTAGGAAGAGACCTAGATCCATCTTAAAAGAACGGATAACTCTTACATAAGTACATCAGGGGAGGAATCCTCTTTTACAGACAACGACAGTGTCAGTACCAGGGAGTCACCCAGCTGTAAAAAATCCAATGCACTACACCCTTTAGATGTAGATGGAAGCGGCGGGGGGTCCGCAAACACCAACATGGGGATAAGAATAAACTCAGTGGAAGGCTTGTTACAGACACTTCTGAAATAATTAATAATGTTGGTCAGAATGTGCTTAATCTATCTGATGTAATACTTACTAATGAACAAACTCAATTATTGAATAAAGGCCTTGGATTTGTACCTGGATTCTTTGCTGATGAATACAATATAGTTACTGATGTCTTGTCTTTTTGCCATAGACTTAATCTTAAACTATTTTTTTCAGACAACTCTCAAAGATCTGAAGAATTCAGGTTTCACAAAACCAGATTTCAACCACCTATGAACAAACATGTCTCTATATTTTTACAAACAGTTCTAGGAGACCTACATTTTCCACACAGGGAATCATGCATTCTGGGTCAGAACCTTTCCTCTTCTGAAAGAGCTGCATTGGAGCAACTTAGAAGCAACCACAATATTGTCATCTTACCAGCTGATAAAGGAGGGGCTGTGGTTGTCATGAATATGGGATATTATTTAAATGAGGGCAGGGGACAATTAACAAACACTAGATTTTACATGTTAATGTCCATAGACCCCACTCCTGTATTTAAGAAGGAGAGTGACACATTTTTAAGCCAAGCAGCAGAGGAAGGCATTATCAACAGTTCCACTCAAAATCATCTCACTGTTACTGATCCGCAGAAACAAATACTTTATCTACTTCCAAAAATTCATAAATCACTTTCTCAGCCTCCAGGTAGACCCATTGTGTCGGGTATAGGCTCTTTGACTGAACCTTCGTCAGCATTTCTAACTAAGTATTTAAAACCTTTACTGACTTTGGTCATAGCTAGGATTCAAGACACAACACAATTTCTTCAAATAATATCTAACACCCAATTGGAACCTGGTTGGCTAATGTGCATCCTGGATGTAAAAGCATTATATATGAATATTCCCCATTGGGCTGGTTTACAAGCTCTACATTATTGGTTGGAACATGCTGCCTTATACCCTCCTGGATTTAACACTCTACTGGTATGTATGGCAGAGCATGTCTTGAATAAAAATGTCTTTTACTTCCAGGGTGAATGCTACTGGCAGTTGCAGGATACTGCTATGGGAGCTTCCTTTGCTCCCATATATATGGATCTTTTTATGGCCTATTTCAAGGAATGCATGATCTATGATCCCCTTCACAACCTTTACCAAGTTGAAATAGACATCTGGCGTAGATATTTGGATGATTGCTGGATGGTGTGGTGGGCAGATGAGGCATATTTGCAGGAATTTTTGGAATATCTTAATGACAAATTGTGTGGTATTGAGTTTACTTTAACATCACATTATGACACTGTTAGTTTTTTGGATGTCACAGTTTATAGGAATGAGGATCATACTCTTAGTACTAAGACCTTTAGAAAATATCCTCAGTACAATACCCTGCTCCATGCAACTAGTATGCACCCCCGCCACACCATCCGCAACATCCCTAAGTCACAATTTATGCGTATTAAAAGAATCAGTTCATCTGAACAGGAGTTTGAACAATCTAGACTAGACTTGTGTAAAAGTTTTTGGATAGGGGATACAGGGAATCAGACATTGTCAGAGCTAGTGAATGGAGTATTGCTCAGGATAGAAGCACATTATTGGAGTATAAAAAACGTAGGACCACACAAGAAAGTCAAATTCTCAGGTTTGTGACTACTTATGGATGCAACCACAATGTCAACAGGGATGTATTAGATACTCATTGGAATATACTTCTGGTCAATGATGAACTCAGGAAATATTTAGGTCCCAGATGCCAATTCCCCTATAGACGTGGAAAAACATTGAGTGCTCTTTTTTCGCACTTTAAGCATAAGGAGAGTGGGGGAGCAGTATATCGACAAATGACTATGACTGGGGACAAACTACTGGGCATGTTCCCATGTGGACACTGTGGGTCATGCCAATTTGTGAGAAAACTGAAACAATTCACCATTGCCAACACTAGTAGAGTATATGATTTACAGGTTTTTGGAAATTGTGGTAGTAGTTGGATACTCTATTTAGCCACATGCAAATGCTCAGCTTTTTATGTTGGCCAAACCTCCCGTTCACTGAGAATCAGGATGTCGGAGCACAGAAGTGATATCCGTAATAAAAGAGAAACTAATGCCCTATATAGACACAGCATTAAACATGCTAATGCCGAGTTCAGGTTTATGGTTATTGATAAAATAATAGGGGATAGAAGTAACCAACAGGGTTGGCACACAATTCTTAACCACAAAGAAAAATATTGGATTATTAACCTAGGGACGTTATTTTCCCCAGGACTTAATGACCACCTATGAAGAACATTATGGATTTTTATGTCCATTTTGTTGATTTTGATGTATGTGTGTAGTATTTGTTCTATACATTACATGTTGTTTATATATAACATATTCATATAATTGACTGGTTATATGTAACTCTAGTTATTGTACTCACATATACATAGATGTTTATAAGTGCATGTCTTTTTGAGGCATATCACCACAGTTGATTATGTTTCTTTTTTGTTGTCGTTATGTATATCAAAGAATTTTATTGAACACATTTTGTATTGACTGTGTGTTTGTGTATTTAAACATATGTATATATATATATATATATATATATATATATATATATATATATGTATTTATACATATACATTTTTATATGTAGGTATGCTACCATATGTATAAATAATGTTTTTATATGTATTTTTTTTCTACACATGCATAGTTATCAATACTCAAATGTGATTTCTGTTTATGGTTCTATTTGTAATGCTTTATGTATTATATATATTTTTTTCAGTTTTTTACTTTTTGGGCTGAACCATGTTTTCCATTGGTTGGGGGTGGGTATATATAGCCTAATCAGGAATATGTTTGTGATTTTGTTTCACTGAGGAAGGCTGGGTAGCCGAAACCGGTCTGAATAAAGGAATATTTTAGTTTACTTGGTCTACAAGTGCCTTATGTACTCTTTATGCTGGCCTTTGGTGCTTTGGTGTGTAAGCCAAGCAAAATCACAGATGAACAAATGCAGGTCTAACAATGCTAGACAACTCCATCGGAGGACAGGATCAAACCTAAAACCATGCATGTGAAAGGCAAAGAACCAAGAACAGTGCCAAACAAGAATACTGCAGAAAAAGCAACAAAATGGCTTCTGCATACACAAGTAGGTGTAGACAACCCAAGAAAATGTGTAATGGAATGCATATATGTTACACACATATGCCATGACAAAGGCAACAAACAGGTGTAGATGTGCATGTATGTATGATTGTCAGTGGTCTAAGTGGAATGTACATTAAATCAAGGTCAATATACCATACACACACACACACACACACACACACACACACACACACACACACACACACACACACACACACACAGACACACAGACACACGCACACGCACATGCACAGGCACACACGCACAGGCACAGGCACACACACACACACACACACACACACACACACACACACACACACACACACACACACACACACACATTTACACATACTCATGTATACACACACACACACACACACATTTACACATACTCATGTATACACACACACACACAAACACACAGACACACACAGACACACACACACACACACACACACACACACACACACACACACACACACACACACACACACACACACACACACACACACACACACACACGACAGGTTAGAATATTTACAAAACTTTAACGCACAAGCTTAATGAATATAGCAGGTTGTGCACATGGATATCAACAAAGTACACTGGGTAGTACACAGGTATAATAAGAACAAAGACGTATTGCAAGCAGCAGCCAGTAACTTGTGTGCAGATGTCCTGCATCATAAAATGGTCACACATTTGGCACATGTTCAACTTGTCAAACTAATACATGACAATGGTCAATAATTGCAACAAAGACAAACATATCTGCAAAATATAATAAGGAGATATTGAGGTGGAAACCTGGGCCCACATCACTGAAAAAAGGACAAGGTAAGTTAACACACTGCAACTCTTTGTGTACAGCACACATTGTCCTATAGAAGTAGAAACTAAAATACATTTACCCAAGTGGAAAATGCGTGTCACATGAGCAGAATAATTGCTGATATCCAGAGAACTGGCCATGTATAAAACACACATGCACAGTAATGTACAATCATGTAAAATCAACAGGTATAGGTAAGCAAGCTAAGAATTTCAAGCACATGCACATATACTGTCATGCAAATGTTAAATAAACAAACACAGATGTATGTTACACACCCTGCTCATTACTGAGCAGAGGGTGCACCTGTGAGCATCATTACAGCATATCCATGATAAGTCAGTGAATGCTCACATGTCAAAGGTACAACTGTGTGTCAGTATGGATCTAACTGTGCGCACATGTACAATCAGTTAATGTGTACAACTATTTGAGGAAGGTGTGAACTTTTGTGAATAAGTAATGAAGTAATGGATGTGTAAATTTAAGATACAGCAAACACTGCGTAATGTACCATTAAAGAATAAATTATCTGTAACACTGTGTATAGATTAATGCTACATTGCTGATGCAGTCAGAAAAGGAGGTCTGCACATAAACATGATACAGCTGTATGTGATCCCACATGGCATTAGTGTTTACAACCCATGACACACAGGACCACACCACACCATGCCAGTGTGACATCATGTCAGCTGTCATCCAAAACACATGGGGAATAACATGTCCTCCTGTTGCACATATGTGATATGGCACTACACAATTCCAAACCCACCACAGTGTTAATCATGGACTATGGAAAACATACGTTGTCTGTCATTTGCCCCAGTAAAACACATGTTTACAGCATACATCTTACAGCACTAGCTGAAGGTTATCTGTATGGACAGCTGAATGTGGTAGGAAAGTGTAATTTGTTAATATGTGTCATGGACACATTGAAAGAAGTAAATGTCACATGACAAGAACACATAAGCAGGACAGCTACATGGTATGCATGCACATACAGTCCAATCAATTATATGTCAATCACTATGTTGGCAGCATAACACAAGTAGAGAACACAGATAATACTTATGGACCAGAGGGACCAGGCTGATTGGGTTGAGACTCATGAATAACCTCACGACCTATCTTCCAAAAAAATCTCACATAACCTTTGCTATGTCCTGGAAGAATGTCTCCATCATGTTCCTCATCTTTGTTTTGAACACAACAGTCACAACATTCTCAGATCTCCTCCCAGTAATCATCTCTATTCTGGTCCTGGTCCTGTCCTGTCTGGGCTGCAGGCATGATGGCTTTGGCAGGGGCAGGTCCAGCTTACTCATCATTGTAGTCATCATTATCACAATCATCATCAGAAGACTCTGGCAGTGGTCTGGTATGTGCTTGTTGTCATCTGATAGGATTAAGTCCACAGGTCCCGTGATCTGTCAAGATTAATTGCAAAACACAACAGAAACGAAAAGCAAATGTCTATCATGCAGAACATTCCCATGAAGATCATAGCATAACTTAATATGAAAATTATGAAAATCACAGGGACTGACACACATCCATTATGGGCAGAGATATGGGCCCTCAATGTCCTATTCATAAATAGGATGTAGGTATTCTTTTCTGAAAAGTTGTATAGACTTAGAGACGCCCCCTGGGTTATTAGCATTGTAAAAATGTATGAATGTTCAAATCTAGAGATTGTACTGTCTGCATGTAATGATTTATATAAACAGCCACCAAGTGACATTGTTAAATTAGGAGAAATAACATGACAGTATTGAGGACAATAGGCAAGCCATTTAACCAACATCTGAAACAGACAGCATGATAATTGGCTAAGCACACATCAATATAATGAATACAGTAGTAACAACATGTTTATATGTTCAATTACCACAGTTGGTGACATATGAGAATGTGATGTAGGTTGTACTAACAGTATTGTATGTATACAACTGTATGCATTATCTATCAAAAGTTAGTACAATTCATTAGCATGCAAAATGCAAACATCCTGATGATGTTTTCTGATTAGGAACTGCTGCAAGGAAATGTCTGCCTGCACAAGTATTAGTAAACCTCGGCTATAACTGTGTTTTAACAAAAACACCCGAAGTGTTGTAGGCAGATATAATATAAATGTTGAACTACAGGGTGTGCTGATTATGAACTGCTTCAAAGAAATATTTATCTGTACAAATATCCATAAATCAGGGCTATAACAGTGTTTTAACAAAATCACCCCCAAGGTGTTGTAGGCAGATGTAATATTAACATCAAGCTGAAGGGCATGCCACACAGTCTACAAACAGCAGTGCAAACACTGACACAGAAGACACCCATTCTGTTTTTAAATAGGCAGGATATACACAGCCTAACATACAAGTATGACAAACCATGCATTATAACCAGCAATCAAATCATTATAACTTGTATACATTTCTACTTCAGAATATGTCTGACAGATATAGAAAACTGACTGTTATTTAGCCTGTGGAGTTGAATCAAAAACTGTGATAAAACAGTGGCTTGTGATGCTACGTGATAGTTATTTTTTTTCTTTTTAAGATTTTTATCATAGTTGAAAGCATAGCTATAGTGTGATAATTTCAGTTACCTTACCGATGCATTGTGAGTATTCCTGAGTTCTAATCAATATACATACTATTGCAAAAAAATACAGGCCTGCAAACAGGATTAGATTAGATACATTTCATTTCATAAAACAGAAAAGTAATCACCGTACCTCTCTCAATCTGCTGCTCCTCATGCCTGTGCATCCGCTTGCTGCACAAAGCTTGGTTCCTGGTCCAATGTTCATCACCGGAAAATAGAAAAGAGAAAGCACGGATGATGTATTCCTCAATTAACAGTGATACACATTGCCGAAAAAGGTTTTTAGACAATTTATTCATGTCAACTGTTAGATAATCACCATGCACATTTTTCAGTGTTACATACAGGTTTTAACTTCTTTGAACACAGATTGGAGGATTAGATCCTGCAGCTACAATGTATATCCAAACTCTATTGTTGAGAACTACTGGGTACCTAATCATCCTGAGTGAAAATGCACCTTTTGAATGCAGCTAAAAGACTTAGTTTGATGACATCACCTGGATGGGGGACGGTCCAGTAATAATGCAGATCCTGGCTTAGGATTTCAAAGTATGAACATTTACTGGTCATGTAAGTAAAGAGTTTGTAAAACTTCATTCATGTCAGCGCTGTGTTCAGAAACATTAACAGTAATGGAAATCATTCATTCCTCAGACAGCTGGACAGTGTAATGCATCTTAGAGCTTTTGTGAACAGAACCACATAAGTCGCTGCTCATAAAGGACACCTTAAGGTATTTGTGAGGTCCATGATATTCCTTGGTAAAATGCACATCACTAAGCAAATGCATACAGCTTCCCTGCTGTGCATTTCAACTGTAAGTCTGCCCATCCCACTCCCTCAAATGATGAGGATGATGGTATTCTTGAACCAAATGTAATATTTAATGATAAAACAGTACCTGATAGCAATTTTACAAAGTATACAATATTAACAAAAGTATTGGTCAGACATATGACAGTCTGTAGCAAGCTTCACTGACACTGCTGTTAAAAAGCTGATGTTAATGAACTGTTATGGATTACGAATATGTTAGTAGGAATTTGGCGAATAACCGAGTTATTTGCAACCATGCTCAAAATGTACGATAATATCAGTAAATGGAATATGCTTCTCTAAAGAAATGCTATGGGTGAATTACAGCAAGATAATTTCAGGGATGTTCCCCTTTGTAGATTGAAACCCATAGCATGCCAAAATGTAGGCATGTTGGCCAGTTAGCTTACAAGTGGGCTAACTGCTAGCACACATTCTTATTAAGCAATCAGTTACTGCTTTACTAACCCTGTTGTTAGAAAGCTGATTTTAGCAGAGCATTACAGATTATGAGCCTATTCACAGGAATTTATTGACTAATTCAGTTATCCATAAGCATGCACAACATAAAAATTAAATTTCAGATGCGTCCCCTATGTGGACTGGAACCCACAGCATGCGAAAATGTAGGCATGCGAACCAGTTTCCTTATAGGCCAAGATAACAGGCAGCAGGGTTTTCATTTTAACAAACAGGTACTGTAGGTGTTTATTTGAATTCCTGCAGAGAACAGATGAATACAGAAACTGCAAACACGTGTTGGAGATTTTATTGTAAAAAAATAATAACACCACCATCAATGTTGAATCCCATACCAAACTACTAGGGGTCATAACCAATGATAAACTAAAGTTCAACCTTCATTTAAATTACTGTATCAAAAATACTAACCAAAATCTTGGCTTACTATACTATAACAAAAGATATCTCACACCAGGTGCAAGATGGTTACTGCCTCTTCCTTCTCTCGTACCCTGTCTCTTCTATGGCTCCCAAATCCTCACTAACCTACAGGCAATACGACTGAATAAGATGGAAAATACATATTGCAAAATAGCTAGATTTGCCGCTAACACAACCTAAATCCCTTCACCTCCTGGCCTTGAAAACACTGAACTGGCTTGAGTTCCCCAATCAACTTCTTTTCTTTCAACTTAATATTATCCACTCCATCCACTACAAATCCTCCATCTGCCCTAACATTTACAACATCTTAAGTTACTACCTCCCAACCAGAAAACTTAGAATTGACATTTACAAACCTAAAGAAATCAGTTGGTGAAACGCTCTACAACTATCTTCCTTCTATCCACT
Source organism: Protopterus annectens (assembly GCF_019279795.1). Lineage (NCBI taxonomy): Eukaryota > Metazoa > Chordata > Ceratodontiformes > Protopteridae > Protopterus > Protopterus annectens. The sequence goes on from NC_056737.1 coordinate 583,973,541, forward strand.
GGAATAAGCTACCTCTAACAATCAGATCTATCAGACAGCCCCACCCATTTAAAATTGCCCTAAAAGTCCACTTTATTAATGCCTGGACTTGCTCCTGTACACAACCAGAGTGAACTTAATCACCTGACCCCCATTGCATACAGCCCCTTCTTAATCCATACTTAATTCTAGCCACAGAACTCGAACTCCTAACACCTTTTGTCACCACATTTCTCCACTACTCATACTTACCTCCTTCCTTTCTTTTCTGACTTAGCGTACTTCCCTTTCTCAGATTTCACCTGATTCTAACTAATAGTACTCTCCTCTCTTATTTATAAATTAAAAGAAAATCTCCAACTTTCCCTCTTTTACCCATAACCTCCCCCCTTTTTTCTCTTGATACTTATTAACCTTCTTTCTATCACCTGCTCTCTCTATCAACTTCCCCTCTGCTTCTGATTACTGATGTACATGCCGTTGCCTGTAAGAACTAAGATTTGATATACAGTACTTTCTGTACTCTTAATTTAAACTCCGAGTTAATTGTCATTATTTCCCCCCTAAATGGGGAATTCCTTACGTATTGGAGATATATGAATGACTTTAACATATTGTTTTATTGCCTTTTTTGTAAATAACACCTTTTAAACTCTCATGCTACAAATGGGAATCCAGGCATTATAATGCATGTTTATCTAACCTCATGTATACTGTACTGTTTGTAAAAATTTTTATGGTGTATGTAATACTTTGTTGAGAGGGTGCAAGCTCAATCAGACATTCCCAATCAACAAATGTCACATAAATAAGTAAATGAAATAAATAAACTCATACCTGATAACATATGTGTAAGCAGTCAGACAGGTATTAATTTCATTTTTGGATCAATAAATGTGACTGTTTACTTTATTATGAGGAATGAGTTAAAGAAGGTATGTATGAGTTTTTATTCTGATGTATAACGGTGCAGTAGGTTATACTGTGGTACTATACTGGAAAACTATGAAGTACACAGTCATCTACAGCTTAGGCACTATAGGTATCAGTAATGCATGAGGACAGTGGCTGTGTGAAATGATGTTGTTAGATGCTGTAAAACATATGTACATCTACAAAGTTCATAATTATGTATTTTATAACATTATTAAATAAATTAACAGAATGGCAATCGACCCACACTTATAAAGACATCAGTTACCACATCCACATAATTATTCCTATGAGTTAATTGTCACAACAGTTACTTAATGGTTATAAAAAAAACCTATCTGATATACATAGGCACAGTTATATATCTAAATTCTGTAGGAATTCTGAGGTATATGTAGGATAGTCATACACTGTAGGGATTCACTAGCTGCCTGTGGACCTTGGTGACCCTTTGTCAAAGCTCCAGCACATCCCTCTGATGCAGGTTGTCATAGAGGTGGCAAACCTATACTCCAGTGTGGTGAATCTCTGTCCTTCATTGTGTTCCCTCACAATCTGGTTCCATATGTATATCATGGCAGAGTTCATTGGCCTGGCTGTCGCCCAACACTCCACTCTGGCGTACACTATCAAAATCTAGATGGGGTTTTCCTCAGTCCAGCTGGGCACATGGACACATCTTAGCCTCCTCGAAGTAGCCATGCTGATTCTCCAATGGAAAATGCCTGAAAAATACAAAAACAGAGAAATGCTCACTGAGGACTCACTCAGTTTACAGTTAGCAATGGTCTTTTCTGTAAGTTTATCAAAATCAATATTTGAAAGTGGTGCTGATGTCATGTTATCAGGTACAATACCTATTGGGTGTTTATGCAGTACACCTGGGTGTTACAGCGCATGTAGCCAATTTATGCAGAGGTACACAGATGGGATTCCAAAACCCTGAATTTTGATGAACCTTATTAATTAGGTATGGCGCAAATGGTACTTAAAGGTGGGTGCACATTAGGTGTGCACTGTTTCTATGATTCAGAGTGAGGGGTATATTGACAATTGATAGCACTTCTGTTTTTGGTGATTAATACATCTGTTAAAATCAGTCCCTTCCAAATATTTCTGTTTAAATTAATTTTTAATGAAAATGTGGTCTTTAGCAGAAGTTGTTGGAAGTTACTGGAATGATGTTTGATTGACATGTATGCATACAGGTGTTGATATTTTAATTAAGAGATTTCAGTCCCATATACAGTTGTATAGACAGGATTACAGTGTAAATATGAACAGTATATAAAAGCAGATTTAAGGATCTTCTGCAATTTTTACTGATCATTTTTTGAACTCGGTGGTGTAAATAAAGTAACCTACAGATTCCGACGCTGTCTGTATATACTATGTTATGTTGATATTATGGATATTTCTTAATTCATGTTTCCTAACAAAACTTTTAAAAACATGTGCTGTTGCTGTTACATTTATTTCTTCAATGATTGCTTCTTAACAAAGGTGTTCTCACTACTGGCTCAATATACAAAGTATCCATACTGTCTGTGGCCTGCCTACAGATCCTAAGGTTTGACGATGCTTTCTGTATGTTGTTAAATGTTTAGTTAGGGTAGTCTTTTTATGTGATATCCATGCTGACTCATGGCATGATGCTTTTGTCTTTGAACCGCCATCCAACATATATGTGGTGTGAAGGGTTCTATTCCCACTCATGAATTCTAAAGATATTACAAGTTATGTTTATTTTACAAATGTTATGCATGAAGGCATTGTTGTTACTTTTTAAATGTCAAATTAGTGTTTGTCACAGACAGTGTTATACAGACCTGTTTATGTTGACTTACACTGTCCACAGAGTTAACTGCATAAATGGGTTTACAAAGTATGATCATGTGCATATCACTGCCTTTCAGATGGCCAACAACTCTAGGGGTGACAAGTTTCCCTCACAGGAAAATGACATCATTATTGATGCTCCCCAGCAACATGGATGGAGATTCCTTGGCCGTTCTGGTGATACAGTTTAGAGACATGAACAAGATGAATGCAAATGGAGGTCACAACTGATTCCATGATGCCTGTAGATAATACTTCTCAGACATGATCATTTGTGCAGCCAACGGTTTAAGACATTCTGAGAGATGGAGGGGTGTCACCAATGGAGAACCACCGTTGTCTCCCCTGATGACATCACAATATTTTTGGCCTCAATGCATACAGCAAGAGGGGAGTAATGCATACCGAGGAGTGGAAATGAAGCTGGAGTTCAAGCTCGGACCTGTGTGTCTTTCTTTCCATAATACGGCTAGGTATAGAGACAATCACTGCATAGTGCTGTAGCCTGCATATTCATGTTTTGTTATTTTTGATTTACAGCAGCAGATTTGAGCCATGCACACAGATCCACACGGTGGAGAATGATGAGCATAAGTCTAATGATACATATTCATACAACCGAAGTACAGACAGAGCAGTCCAAACAATGTGTATAATGCTGTTGCATTAATATTCACAGGTTCATCTACTGGACCAGACTGTTACTGTGACCACTGCATGTTATTGCTTCTGCCTTATTTTATGGCATTACTGTTTCCTGTCATATTATTATTTCCTTAACATTGTACACTATAGGCACATCCAGTGGGGGCCCAAGCTGTGCAGTTTCAAGTTCAGACAGACAAGGTATGTTACAGTAAAACTTTCTTATTTTGCATCAATTAATTATACACATGTGATACGTGACATGTATGTCAATATTTTTCAACACAGGGCCATACGGTGTACAGGTGCAACATCCATCACATAAGTATCGGTAGCCCTTGTTACTGTGTTGCATATGTGATGTTGTCAGTATTGTTTTTGCATAACATATGACTGTTTTGTCTTTTTCTTTACTTTCCCACTGTAAGATCCACATCACAGCCCACAACTTCTCTACACAGGGAGTCTGTCAGTTGTATACTATTAACTGTTTCATATCTGTCATTGCTGTTAATCCTGTGTTGTCTTCCATTACCACTGTGACCTTCATCCCATTCCTAGGCCAGTCTGCTTCAACCTCATCAAGTGCACATATGAGCATAATTTATATAGCAATCCTTTTGCATGTTTAGCTGTTCTCACCTGGTTAATGGTTCCAATGATTTGATCATTAATGCTGTTTAATTCTCCCTACAATAGCTAAAGTTCATCCCTGTTCAGCAGCACTGTCTTGCCATGAGGAGTTTTCAGGTGTGTGTTTTGTTTGTATTCTTTACATAAGTCATGTATGTTGACTTTGCAACCTAATTATATACTCAATTTATGTAGATTCTCTGAAACATCCATACATACAGTAGACCTTATGTAAAGTCATTATCTGTAACATTGCAGTGAGATATATATGTCATATGTCTTTGATGCTATCCATGATGTCATGTAAGCACATTGCCTGATCTGCGTTATTTTTCTATCTTGTAGCATATCAACCATCAGCCCATACAGCAATCGTAATGTAGTTTCAGATGTGTCTCAGCACAGCATTATTGCCCCTGGCATACAGGACCTTAATGTGTTTGGAGAGTCCATCCATCCTAGATGTTGACAGTGATGTTGCTGCAGCTGTAGCCTCAGAGGTGGAGGGGAACTTGTATTGCCATTTGGAGGATGATGGGACATTGGATGTTGAACAGAGTAAGGCTTTGAATGACAGACACCATTTCAGATCTCTACTGATAGCAGTTTCTCTCAACAATCTGACACAGGACATCACATTAGATGAAGTCATGCAGATTCTGTGCATGGCCAGATGTCAGAGGGTGTCCACCTCCTGCAGCAGGCAAATGAACATTCCCAGCAATAGCATTGGTCAGACATCTATGCACTTGCATGTGCCACAGATCGTGTGGCACATCAGCTATGTGGGATGCATGAAGGACATTATCAGAGACACGGTGAGATAATGGCAACATTGGCAGCTCAAAATAAGAGTCTGCTAGCTGTGGCATGGTTGGTAGAAACCCTGGCCTCTATGGTACAGCAGCAGTGCTGTAGTACCAGCAGGGTTCTGTGCACCCTGACTGTGCTCAGCAGATTGCAACATGGGAGAGGCAGGCCACCTGTCTGCAGAACTACCATTGGCCATTGAGCATCAGTGTCTATGGTCCAGCATGCACAGAGTTCCTTTGCTGACCCATCTGCTATGGTTTCGCTAATCACAAAAAGGCCTTCAACTCTCAATCATGCTCCTTCACCTCAACACAATGTTGTCATGCCATCAATCTTTTCTGTGGAGCAACCAGGGCAACATGTTTCTACACATAGAACTGAGTGGACTGTGTGTGGTGTGAGACATCAACAAGGTCACCCTAGACTGAGTTAGTGTGTGTGCAACTATGTCATAGACATTGCTGGCTCATATTATTGAATTACTACTTTACTGTGATATATTTTTTGCAGTTGTTAAACATTTTGCATTATGTCCTGTGTTGTTTCTCTTTTTCTTGTTATTATATCGTACAAATAAGAATGTGTAGCACTGATGTATGTCCCTTACTATTTTCCATATAGTGATACAGCAGTTTGAGTGTGTATGCATACCTGTATCAGTTGGGCCATGAGTTGACGATCTCTGCTGTGACATATGTGCATAGGTTCAAACTCTAGTTTATTATGATGACAGTGTTATTTCTCATGATCAGTATGTACATCAAATGGATAATCATCATTAGATGCAATCTGTGCTGCTGTGGTGGGGCAACACCTGAACATCAGTGTTTAATTTGTGTACTCATGTACATGTGGCATGACATGACTCTAAGTTGTTGTCAGATGCTGCCATATTGGCTGCGCCTGCACTTGTGGTCGCACCTTGCATTGTCTATGCTTGTGTCTTTTGCACCCTGTGTCCTCCTGCTCCTCATCTGACACCTGCGGGATGCCCTCTTCAGATGTCGCGGGTTCATGGGATAATTCATCCACACCTGCAGCTGGAAGACTGCAATGTGTTCTCGTAAGATGTTGTGTAGCATAGCACATACCATTATCATCTGTGCTGCCTTCTCAGTTGTATTTTGCAGTGCACCCCCCCCCCCGTATGTGTCCAGACATCTGACCTAGCTTTCAGTACACCAAACACACACACTATTGTATTTCTAGTTGTGGTGTGGGCTCTGTTGTAGTTCTTCTGTGCAGGGTTGGATAGTTCACTGTACTGTGTCATTAGCCATGGCTCAAGTGGATAACCACAGTCACCTGCTTTTGAGAATGAAAACACAATTGGCCAGAATGGACATTGTTGTGAGGGGTATTTTTAGCTTACATTCTGGCTGTGCTGCTCAGGTATTTCACCTTTCTGGAATGCAATTCTCAGACCACTGACTCTTCAACTCATGAAAACTTGTGCTGTGGTGTATGCGGTAAGTACTGTACTTCCTAAATACTTAGGTAGGGGTTCTATTCTCACTGCATTCAACTGTGTGTACATTCAGCAATCACTATAGTGACAATTTATATGAAGCAGGATTGGCATAATGATTAAGGTCCTCACCTCACAGACAACAAGTGCAAGGTTTGATTCTGAAATATGGTTATTGGTTAGGCTTAAAATGGCCCTTCAGGTCAGTTACCCTAGAATCAATTATGAACTTAATACATGAGGAAAGGTCATTGAACATTTAAGGAGGGGTGTATTTGGCATGATAGTTAAGGTCTTCACCTGATCAACACAAGGTGCATGGCTTGATTCTCAGTTGGGGTTATTAGCTAGACTTAAATGGCCCCTCAATGTAGTTAGTCTAGTATTCACCTATGATACTAATATATGGCACCATCATGGACACTTTGAGGGTGTGTTGCTATGATGCTTGTTATGGAGCCATCTGCTGCACACACACACACACACACGCACACACACACACACACACACACACACACACACACACACACACACACACACACACACACACACACACACACACACACCACCTGGCAGGTGATGGATGGCCAGCATTTTCTGTTTATGTATTGGTGTGTTTCAGGATGTAATGGTGCCTTGATACATATGTGTGCATGCAATCTATTGCATCAAGTACATGTGGGAAATGTGTGATGTTATAGAACTGGTGCATTACAGTTCTCTGGTCCACAGGGTTGGATTGAAAGTGTACATAATCATCCATTTTGCTCCTAGGAACATTGCCAGGATATGTCTGGTAGCTGTCTGTGGCACTCCCAACAGCACCCCCATGTGTGCCTGGAATGTCCCAGATGCAAGTACACATAAGTTGAGACACACTTTGGTTGCAAGGGGGATAGGGTTTCCTCACATGGTCTGCAATAAATGCGTGAGGCACACATATTGCACACAGCCTACACCATTTGTCTGTCTAACCAATAACTGTCAGTTATTTGCTGTTCTGACAAGTGGTTTAGTTGCCGCCTTGCTCTGACTCTAGCTGGATGCCTTCTAGGGTGCATAGCCACAGCCAAATTTATGGCTTGCACCTTTGCAGCCTGTTGCAGTTCATTAACAGCAGGTTACGTTTTTATGCATGTTTTTGTTGTACTTTTTGTAATGGAATTTGGTAAACTCCTTAGTATTAGCTTTTATTACTTGGGGTGGAAGATTACAGAAACAGAGTTAGCATGGCAGTGTGTTGCATTTAAGTTGTATTGTGTGTTGCATGATGTATTTTTGGAATCAGATTGCCTTCAGTGTGTCTTAAATCACGTCTGCAGTAGGTGCTGTGAAGTCTTCCTTTGGCGTACTCTGCTATCTGCAAATAGCTTCCACGAACTTTACAGAATCTGGCCCATTGCTCCCAGGTCACCTTCTGAAGAGGAACTTGTATCTCATGGGCTTACCTGGTTAACAAATGAGATCATCAGCATTATTATTATTGTTATCACTGCATGCATGTTGAAATGCTGGTGTTGTTTGTCTGTTTTACAGTTGGTCAAATTATGTAACAGTTGATGTTCATT
>NC_056737.1:584333918-584358918 GCF_019279795.1 Protopterus annectens
AATATCTATCTATATCTATTTTGTATATATATATATATATATATATATATATATATATATGTATATATCTGTCCACTTTTAAATCTCAAAGTTTTAAACACTTCGAATTTCTTATGGTTGAGATCATAAGATTGAAGTTTTGAAACATCGAACTATTTAAATGGAGATCGTCATACGGAGCGAAATGGGAAATTTACCATTTTCCTCACTGTAGTGCAATTGCAGTGGGGCTTGCCCCCCCCCCCCGCAAGAATGTAAGAAAAATGTTTGTTTTTTTCTGAAGTTTCGACCCTGCATATCTTGACATGCTACTACAGTTTTTAAGTTTACATGCCATTGGTTCCAATTCATAGCAATTATGTGACATAAAGGAAGTTGAGTAACAGGAAGTGTATAAATAGTTGGGATGTGATGAAGGATCGACAATAAAACATGAACAAATGTGGATAAAACCTAGTAAGGAATATTTTAGAAAACTAAAAGTAATACTGAAAACAGCCTTGACATCTAGAAACAAAGTCCAAGCTATAAACCAGTTTGCTCTTCCTGTCCTAACTTACAGTTTTGGAGTGGGTGACTGGCCCAAAGTGTGTTGGATAGATTAGACAGAAAAACAAGAAGGATGCTTCATGCTCATCAAATGATTTATAAAAATCTGTGCATACCAAGACTATATATTCACCATTCTGAAGGCGGTATGGGCCTCCTCAAAATTGATTACATGTATAGAGCTGCAATCATGGGATTCTATACATATCTGCTGATCTCACAAGACTCAAACATAGTGAAAGCTTTGAAACATGAGGAGAATATGTCTGCCCTGCTTTGTTTTGCAGAAGCATATCCATGTAAAGTGGGAATGGAAATCAAACCAAAAGTAGATAAAAATCAGGTAGCAGATGAATGTGCCAAAAAACAAAAGAAAGAATATAAAGTGAAGGATCAGTTGAGAATGGAAGAATGTGGAAAAGGCATAAATATAGTTGCAAGTATAGAAAACTTTTGGAACAACCTCATGTTAATCAGGATCAAATGCAGGATGGTTAAGGAGAGGTCAATTTAAGCCAAAAGACAAAAGATTATTATTGATGGCCCAAGATAGTGAGATGTGTACACGTTGGTTTACAAAGTCCATTGAACATGTGCGAGAAACAGACAAATGTAGGTTTTGTAAAACAGAATTGGAAACAGTCAGTTATCTTGCTGCTGGTTGTGATATACTAATGGCAGAAGGACTGTATACTGAAAGACATAATAATGTGACAAGACTGTTGCATTGGGGATTGTGCAAACATTATAATATTGAAGTAGCTGAAAAACACTGGAAACATGAGCCCCAAAGCATCATAGAAAATGATGAAGTTTGTATCACATGGGATCATCCATTACCAGCAGTTCAAAAAAAAATGGTAGAAAACCAGTTATAGTAGTCCATGAAAGTAAGACAAAATTAGCATTGATCATTGAAATTGCTAAACTCATTGACTACAGTGGCATGTGTACAGAGAGATACAAAGCCATAAAATACCAGAATTTGCAGGCAGAAATGAGGGCAATGTGGAAGAAAGATACCCAGACAGTTCCAGTAGTAGTAGGAGCAATGCGTGTTATTTATTTTATTTATTTATTTTATTTTATTTTACATTTGTTGACCGGGCTAGTCTAACTGGATACATGCCCATTTTCAGTAGAGGCCCGGGGAGAAAAGCTCCAATGGAATATTACATGTTTATACAGCAATAGGCCATACAAGATTAGAATTTAAAAAATCTAAGTTAGACAATATATGCAATGTACAACTATGATAGGAGCAAACAAAGAGAATAAAGTCCTTAAGTCTTAAAACAAAGAAATAATAATATATATATATTTTTTTACAGTGGTCATACTGTGTATATGAGATAACATTTCTCTACATAGATATTATGTAAAGGAAAGTTATGAGGGTGTAGGGTAAGAAAAAGCGACAGAGTAAGAGGGAAAGTTAATCTGGGTTGGTACAGGGGCAAAGCCATTGGCTATTGAGATGCATAGTCAGTAGTCTTTTAAAAAGTGAGAGTATAGACAAAGATGTGATATCAGAGGGTAGTTTGTTCCACATTTTTCCAACAGAGTTGGAAAAGAGGCAGTCCCCTGCTGAGTTATTAGGTTTGGGTGTATAAATCAGTAGTTCGTTTGAGGAGCGTAGCTGTTTCATGTTATTGTAAGGTGTAACAAGGTTAGAGAGTATTAGTATTTTAGTTGGTTGGTGGAGAAGTTTGTGAGCTATTAAGAGCTGTTGAAGTATTAATTTGTTGGTAAATTCAAGCCAACCTAGTTGTCTTAGGTTCAGGCAGTGGTGAGTTCGAAACTGGGATCCTGTAGTGAATCTAGTAATATTATAGTAGGATGTAGCAAGTTTCTTCAGGTTGCTTTTGGAGAGATTAGTATAGATGAGGGAGGCATATAGAAGAGTAGAGATAAGGTGAGATCTAGCTAAGATGGTTCTTGTTTCATGTGTAAGGAAGGGTTTGATTCTGTAGAGGGAACTAATTTTTTGTTAACTACTTTTATTGTGTTGTTGATGTGTGAGTCAAAGCTTAGATTGTTGTCAACAGTTATTCCTAGTAATTTTGTAGTTGAGTCAGGAGAAATGAGAGTGCTGTCAGTGGATGTGAGAGAGAAATTAAGTGGTGTACATTTACGGGTAGGTGGGAACAGTAACAGTTTGGTTTTCTTGGGGTTGAGGCGAAGGCAATGATCAGAGAACCATTTTTCAACAGAAGAAAAGGCTTTTTGGGTAAGAGACTGAAGTTCATTTTGAGAGGTGGCAATGCAGATTATAGTAGAATCATCTGCATATTGTATGCAGGTGGTGTTAGGGATAGCTGATTGGAGGTCATTAATAAAGATTGAAAATAAGAGGGGGCCTAGGATAGAGCCTTGAGGTACACCTAAAGAGATAGGTAGGAGATTAGATAGTGAATTTTTTCAGAGTACTGCCTGCTGACGGTTATAAAGATAAGATGTGAACCAAGTTAAGGAAGGAGTGTCAAGTGAGAGAGATTTTAGTATGTGCAGGAGGAGTTTATGATTAACCATATCGAAGGCTTTAGATAAGTCAATGAAGATTGAAGATGATAGATAATTGTTGTTGCGGTTGTGGTCGATGGTGTTGGTAAAGGAGAGTAAGGCAGTGGTAGTACTGTGGGAAGGTCTGAATCCATGCTGGCTGTTAGCAAGTAGATTGTTTTGGAGAAGGTGGTTAAGAAGTTGCTTGTGGATATATTTCTCCGTAATTTTGGCTAGAGGTGATAGTAGTGCTATCGGGCGATAGTTTGAAAGGTCATTACAGTTCCCCCCTTTGTGTAGTGGAATAATGTGAGATATCTTCCAGATAGAAGGGAATATTCCTTCATTAATAGATCTATTTATCAGAATAGAAATAGGGTAAGGCTTTGGCTCCAATTTGCAAGAATTCAGCAGGAAGTTTGTCTGCAAAGGGGGTGGTAAGTTTAAGTTTTTGGAGCAGAGATGAGACAGAGGATGTAGATATAGGTTGTAAGTGAAGAGTAGGAGGAGTATTTGTGGTAGGTAAGAGTAGTTTAGAGGTGTCAGGAGATAGGTGACTAGCAAGAGTTTGGATGGTATTAGTGAAGAAAGAATTGAAGTCATTGGCAGTTTGTGTGGGATTGTCTGGGTTAGAGTCCTGAGGGTTGGGTGTGATAGACTGGCTTGGGGATAAGAGATTATTTATACTGGCCCAGAATTTTTTAGGTTCATTTTTGGAGGTTTGTTGTAATTGATGGTAGTAGTTCTTTTTGTCTGTCAGGATGGCTTTTTTTGTACTATTCCTAAGCTCTTTGAAGTATTGGTGGTCTGATAGATTTTTTGTGGTACGCCATTTTGCCCAAGATTTGTTTCTGAGAATTATTTTTTGCCTAGTACTGTTGGTCAGCCAGGGAGCTGCTTTAGCTTTGGTTCTAATAGTACGACTTGGGGCATGGTGATCAAGGATGGATAAGAAAGTGGAACTGAAGTAATCTACTGCCTCGTTAAGTGGGAGATATTTTATCGGGGACCAATTACATAGTCTTAACTCAGTTAGAAAATGCTCAATATTAAATTGCTTTTTGGAGTGTAAGGTTCTATAGGTAGTAGGTAAGATTAGATTGGTTTTATGTCTAATAATATATGTTAGTGAGTGGTCACTTAGGTCTTCTGGTAGAGTACCTGCTTGGTAGTTCTGTTGGGGAGTATTAGTGAGGATCCAGTCTAAGGTGGTTTCATTATTGTTGGTTTTGTTAGTTCTAGTAGGGCTATTGATGAGTTGTATAAAGCCATAGAGGTTTATATGGGAGGTGGGATTTGTATTGTTACAGGTAAACCAATCAATGTTAAAGTCACCTAAGACTAATGTTTCTTGCGGGAGGTTGGTGGAGAGTGAACTGAGGAAATGTTATAAAAATATAAAGTTATAATAAAATATAAATATAGAAATAAAATATATATTTATATATATTTACATATATATATAAAATATATAAAAATAAAAATATAAAAATGTTATACAAATATGTTATAAAAAAGAATTCACAATCTTATTTAGATATGTTACTGATACATGTAGCTCCGTATGAATTGCAGGAGTCATTACTGGGTACATTGTGGGTGCTGCAAAGAGCACTTCTGGCTAAGACTGAAACAGTAGTAATTTCATGAACTTTAATTATACTTTGACTTAGCAATGGGGTCCATTCCCATTCATGGTATCAGGAAACCCAAAACACTTGGAGAAATAAATAAAAACAATTGAACAAACCATAATATTTTGAGTTTACGCACACAGCTCTTTGTTCACTTGGTTTTAATTCCAGAACTTTAAAGACGTCTGCTGCATAGTTTAAATTCAGCATTCTATCCAGTAATCCTCAGCATTTCATAACAGCAATCTCACTTATGTTGTTGTTGCACTGTCTCTGATGTATTTTCCAGCTTTACTGTCTTAACTTATTTATTTACATTTGTAGCAATAGGAACTGTATGTGAGCACTATTTATCTTTTTTTCTGTTCCAACAACCTGAATATCCCATGCTTTTCTATTTACATTATCATAGAAAATGTCTTTCTAGTATAAGTTCTGCAGAAATGATTAAATGCAGGAAGGTTCTTCCTTTCATGTGTCGTGCCACAACTGCTGCTGCTGCTGCAAAAAAAAAAAAACATGAGTTAGGATTCCATATTCTTTTATCTGGCCTCAACATGACATTGTCACATTTTATTTTATTCCAATCAGCATTGTATCACATCTTGACTATACTTATTATTTTTGGCTTATTATTTCATTCACATTTTATTTTACACTCCTCTGTCTTGCAGCTTTTTTTCCTTTATCCTTTGTTTTATTATATATAATTTTATCTCTTATAAGTGAGTTATGTAACTCACCAGATTTCACAATCAGTTTTTTTCCAGCGCTCTAATATATGTATTTATAGTCTCTGTAGAATCATGTGGTCTTGCAAAAGACAAATACTAAATACATTATAGATTCTACTGGGCTCAGAATATGTCACAAATTTCTTTCTAAGAGCTAATATTTTCTTTGTCTTTTTCAGGGAATGAAAAGTGTTAAAAACATTTTAAGTCTTTTTTCTCGTTGTCATGTTGGAATGTAGTATACTTGACATTTTTTTTCATTTTCAGCTGATTGGGTCTATATTAAATCAGCGAACGGCGATTTATTAACCCCATGTAAGCAAAAGTTACAATCCTGAACACTTAGAACAGCGATTTTTTTCCCAGGGAAAAAAATCACTGTTCCAAAAAAGAAAAGAAAAAAAAACTTTAAAACATTACATAAAGTATGTGGGGGGCACAGCCCCGCACACCCACCCTAATTAAATATACCAACTCCGAGATTGCACTACAGTGACAAAAACAGCAAAATAACGAAGGCGGCCAAGTGATTTCTTTCCAAGGGAAAGAATTCACTTATATGCCGTTTTGGTATTTTGCCGTTTTGTGCTTTCAAGTTCGATCAAGACGCATTCGAAGGAATGCGTCTTCGATCATATAATAGGGAACCAGCTGATCCACTTGCAGTGAGAATAAACAAATGCTCTGGATCCAAAGTTTTCAGTTTTCTACTAATTTTCTTTTCAGTCAAAAAAAATCATGCAGATTACAGATGAATCATTTTTCTGCTTGGAAATTTTACTATAATTGTAAACATATAAACTCATGAAATAAATATATTTCTTTTCTTCTGTAGATGTAGTTCTTCAGTTCTAGCAGAAATATTTGCATTTACGATATCATTTAATGTCTTGTTGGTAATTAGGCAAGTCAGAATACTACAGGTCTGCTCTAGATCCTTTGAAGTTTATATTCAGTATGATTCATCTGCACTACCTAAAACGTGAAACTAGATTATTAGCATTAAAGTTGTAAACTCTATAGCTAACAGGGAGCTGCTTCATGTTAGGATGTAATTTTTAGCCAGAAGAGAGTGGAAAACTTTGGGAGAATGGGCAAGAGATAAGAAGATGGCAGGACACTTCTTGTTTTGTATAAACAATTGCATCATCCTGCAAGATAACCTGGGCATGATTCTAAGGAAAGTTCTGAATTAGTCTGACTTTTTCAAAGGAATACTGACTAGGATATAATTATCAGAAGGTGTCTGTGGTGTGTTTGGAATGCCCAAATTAGAAAGGGAGGGTAGAATGAATAAGGCAGTGCCCAGGAGCTAAGCACATGCACCTTAAAATATAGTAGACATTAGAGTAAACGAGAAAATATTTAAGAGATTCTTAAAGAGAAAGTGAGAAGATGATATTAAAGAAATGGGATGAAAATGTAGGCAGTCAAATGAGGAATTTCAGCATTGTGCAAGTTGTAAATAATTTAGGGGAAACATATTTGATCAGTCATATGCCCACTGATTTTTCAAGAACCACAATTAAAGATATGTAGGGGATACGTGAATTATTTTTTGGAGGGGAGCAAAACCTTGCATAGGAAAAACAGATGTGAAATGCCTAGATGGATGAAAGGATAAATTATTTCATGTTTCAGTAGATGCCTTATTCATTCCAAATATACTAATAGTTAAAGACAGGAAGGAATATGATAATATAGGATATGAAGAATACAGAACAGCCCTGAGAGAGACCAAATGAAGCAGGCACAAGAAAGAAATAAATCCTTTCCTAGTAATGTTTCAAGCACTTCATAATAAAGAGAATCCAGCAGGAATCTTTTCGTGGGTCAGCAGTTGTAGAATGAAATGCAGGATACATCAGTGTGTTCTAGTTGATAGTGTAAGTTATTAGTGGAACTCACTAAGGATAGTGTATACCTGTATAGAAAATTTACTGATGTTTAGATTTAATGAACAGATTAGAAAAGAGATGAAGGGCAAATGGAGAAGTAAATACTGGTTGATATTGTTTAAATAACAATTGTATATACAGTATACCTTAATATAGTTATAGACTTTCAACAGGATAGATGACAAACTCTGGTTAAATGTTTTATAAAATTCTGTAGTATATCCATCCAGACCTGGCACTTTACCTTTTTTTAATCTCCTAATGACATCAGTTATTTTTTGCAAATTAAGAGGAGCATTTAGGGGCTCTATGTGATTCATTTTTAATTTAGGGGAATGTAATATTATTAAAAAAAACTATAATTTCTCTGGAAGAAGGTTGTTGGTTATTCATGCCATATAGTTCTGAATATATCTGATGAAATAGTTGTAATATTTGTGAATCTTTTTTATAGATCTTATCTTGATAATGAAGTAATGAAATCCTAGCTGTTTCTTGTCTAATTGCAATAATTGCAATAATTCTAGCCAAAATGTTAGATGGGAATTGCGCCCATTCTGAATATTTAGCTATGCATCTAAGCTCATACATGGAGTAATTATATTGGTGTAGTTCATGCAGTTGCCGTTGTGTATAATTTATTAGACATTCACTCGCAGGGTTTGGTTTAAGTTTAAGTTTTTTTTCTAATTCCATCAATTCAGACACTAATTTATTTTATTTTTCCTTAACCAATCTTTTAAAATATGTTGCTTTCTGTTGCTTTCTGAATAAGGACCCCTCTCATCTGTGCCTTACAAGCTTCCCATTGTACATCGAATGGAATATTAGAACTCTCCATATTCATATGTAAATGTAGTAAGATATCTGATATCTCTTGAACTACCTCTGATTTAAGCAATAGATTATTATTTAAGGACCGATTACAATTTCTGATCCTATTTGCTGATTTATCAGGAAGACTTAATTTCCGGGTAATTCTTGAATGATCTGAGAAGTGCCTTGGCTCCACAGAGTATTTAATATCCCTCTCTGCCAAAGTCTCAGAAATAACGAAGAAATCTATCCTTGACCAGGTATTATGACATTTAGAATAATATGTGTATAGACTTTTTCTCTCCTGTCCTTCCCCAAATGAGATAGGGTCTATTAAACCTAAATCATCTTTAAGTTCACCTAGGGCAGTTGAGGCTTGCAAGTTTTTTTGATAGGGCGTTACTGGTACAGTCTATCCCTGGGTCAATAACCACATTCCAATCTCCACCTAATATGTATTCATGATCGGGGCATTTACTTAGGATATTGTGTATTTCTAAAATGAAATCTTGCTGTTTCTGACAAGGACCATAGACATTAAGAAAAAGGGTTGGTTTTCTATTGGATGTGTTTAGAGCTATGAAATAACACCATCTACCCCTTTCATCCAACTGATGGTCTGTGATTACTTGCTGAAAAGATTTTTTAATAATAATAGCTACACCTTTAGATTTGGAATTATCCCCAGCCACAAATATTGCTTTAATCCATTTTTTATTTAAGACACCTTTCCAATCCTCTCTAAGCATGTGCATTTCTTGTAAAAAACATATATTTGCCTCTCTGATTTTTATAAAAGGTGTAACAACAAATTTTTCCTATTTTTATCTTGAAACCCCCCTCACATTCCACGAATCTATAATCCACAAACCTAGGACTTAATCAGTGAAGTACATGTTGCTACTAATGTATTGTGATATTTATACTCAAAGCTCCAGAAGATTTTAATAAATGCAAGGTATATAAGGATAGAGAAAAGGGGTACACACAAAGGACAATTCCCATTAGTAGCATCAAACTCTTTCAAACCTAATCTTGTGCCTAACCACCCGCCCCACTTATTTGAAAGAGTATATGGAGATAAGGTTACAAATGCAAAACTTAATGAGATTTTTTAACTTGAGAAGTTGTGTAACCTACAAAAAACATTTCAAATACTTCTAACAACTTAATAACTTGAGAACATATATACAATAACAATCCAATTCCTAGAATCATCATCCCTTACCATTCTTACAAGGTATCCATACTACTCCTAGATGAATATATATATATATATATATATATATATATATATATATATATATATATATATATATATAGCCACAATAATATTTACTGAGCATATAACACCCTCAACCCCTGTCATGACAACATTATATGTGCAATATTGCAGATTCAAGTATGATAACTAGATATAGATTAGTTAATATGGGTAATACAGAGATTCTACTACACATGCAAGCCTAATACACATTATACACAGACCTACTAATTATACATGTAACCAAGGATAATTCAAAGACTTGGTAAGAACAATATAATAAGTCATAGCATATTATGACATATTATAACATCAACAGTTAGCCTTGAAAAGGGTTGTGTATAGTTTCCAGCCCCAACAAAATGTAGGTGTAAGATTAACCACAACTAATAGATGAATGAGCAGTCACATAGTGTGCTATATTATCAAGAACTCAAAAAATATAAACAAATTGTAACTACACTGAGGATGTGTGATGTCCTCACTATCATACTCCACACATCCTGTGTTTTGGTTAACATAACACATCTCTATCTATACTGTAAATGAGAACAAATATGACAATATTTCCTTGTATTGTCTACAATCTGATATCATAAAATGCCAGCCCTTTTTTATAGCAAAATACTTTTAACAATCATAACTGTAAGAAATATATTTCACATAAGATAGTCCCAGACTGGATCAATACATATCACCTTTAATTCTCTTTCAAACCTTATATTTAACCAAGGTCTGAAAACTAAAAATCATCTTTAAAATTCACAAGTAACTTTAGTTCAGACTATTGTGTCATCAAAATTATCAATCAGCTGTAAGAAGACACAAAGAGACAAGCAGTAACTACTTTATATCTTCTTGTTGAAGATATTTACTATTAGTGGTGAACCGCTTATGGAAATCATGTTCAGAGCTTCATCCGCAGAACCTGGAACTCTCGGAAGTCTTGTTCGTGCATCTTATTTGTCGGAGGAAGGTCAGATATGAAGAGGCTAATTAACACAATTGAAAGATTTTTGAATGTCTCTAACTATAAAGTTAATCAAAATAAGTCACTTATTTTTCCTACTAATCCATTACACCATAAAAAATATCTACTATCGGAATCTCCTTTCAAATTAGAATACTCTTTCAAGTACCTAGGGATACAATTTGAGCATACTTCTGTAACCATGTATCAGAACAACTTTATGAAAACATAAACAGGTATTCTACAGGACCTTCATAGGTGGAAGCAAATAAATCTGTCCTTGTTATTTAAAGGGGCAATTGTCAAGATGAATGTCTTACCTAAATTACTGTATCAGTTTAATGCTTCAAACCTGGTCATCCCTAGCAACGTTTTCCAAAAAATCAATAAAGAGCTGGCCATATTCATTTGGTTTCCCAAAGCAATTAGAATAAATTATCAAAAATAAGTTACCCCCCCCCCAAAAAAAAAAGGATTAGGTCTGCCAGACTTTCGTCTGTACTACTGGATTATTTGTGCAAATAGAGTTATCTTAATATCAGATTTTGACTTGAAGAAGATATGTGGCACCCTCTCTGGGTAAAGATTTTGCACAACCATGTAAGTAGCAATAAAATTAATTCCAAAGCTTTGCAATTCTTAATGACGATAAGCCTAAATAGCCTTCCTATGAGTAGTATTCTAAAGCAAAGAGTAAACATTTTTCAAAGTTTAGTAAAATATATGGAGCTAGATAGGGCCCTTCCCTTTCTTCAACCAATTCATATGAATTCCAACATTAGACTAAACAATAAAATGATCAGTCTCTCAGATTATCCTCTAATCAAAGAATGCACTGTATGGAATATACATAGATAGAAGGAGAAATCATTACGAGAACTGAGATATGAACTAAAATTAGATCAGAAATACACTATTATCTTACGTCAAATCAGGGAACTTATAACAACAACTGTAACTGAGGAACTGAATACTGAAACTGATATAGCTAAGGTAATAGATTTCATAAATATCCTAATCAGGAAATTGGTGGTGGCCTCTAAATTTCAAAATACGCTACTATTTTCTAACTATTGAAATCAACATAGTATTGACCTTAGAGAGGACCAAAAACTTAGAACTATAGAATTCTATATTAAGCTTTCCCCAATCAGAAATCCAGTATACACACAATTTATAATTAATAATAACTCTTATTTTACCCCCTGCATGTTAAATAAATTTAACCCTAATGTCCCCCCTTCATGTTCATGCTGCTCCTTTCCTCAAGCGGATCTCCTACACATCCTGTGGTCATGCAATCACACACATAAACTTTGGTGCTCTCTCAAACTTAGATTAGAAAAAACGGGATATCAAAAGTCAACCCTATCTTGGGAACTAGTGATCTTAGATATTACAGATATTAGGTTATCCAATTTCATGTGCTCATTACCCTTTGTTTACTAATTAAATTCTGTAGAACCAAAAATTGGTTGGATCGCACCAAATTATCTTGGAATGGATTCAGGAATCTAGCAATAAAATACATATCATCACAAAAATTATTTATAAATGACCCCAATAAACAAGTATACTAGCAAAAATTTTGGAAACTGGTTTTCGACCTCATTCAGGGAGATTGAACAATTGCTTAATTAATTTAATTTTGAGCTGATACAATGTGCTATTTTGGATCTGATGTGTCCCCTCATTTTGTTTTAGGCACATAGGCTCTTACTTGAACCACTTGGCTCTTTCTTTAACACTTAGTAGCACCATATGTATATATTTGTATATAGCTTATGTGTTTTGGAGGATATATAATGCCTAAGTATGACTTTCAAATTTTGTCTTTAGTGTATTTGAACATGCATCTACTGTTTGTTACCTCTTTTATAAAATAATAAAATACTACTGGGGAAAAAAAAAAGACTGGTTGATATTGCAAATATAGCAAAATATCAGAAAACAGAAGAATATGACCAGGTAGGGAAAAAAAGATCTTCCACTGAGAAAATGGGAGGAACAGAAAGGAAAAGAGTGTGTGGACTGCTTTATTCAATTATACTTAAAGAGTAAAGCCTAGACTTTGAAAACAAATAAGACAGCAGAGAAGGGATAGCCTGAAGACCTGCAGGCTGTGAAGAAAGACTTAGAATGCTCCCTCACTTAGATGGATGGTAGGTATTTTGGAGCAGCACATAAGGGTTTTGCACAGCTGATTCTATGCACAACAAAGGATATGATAGACTAAATAGGAGAATCAAACTGTGGTAATGCCTTTTGAAATGTGATGATTATAACGGATAAAGTATACCTACTACTATAATATTTTTGTTACCATCTTCTGATGTGTCAATTCTAATGGCATCTATAACATCTGCTAATGTAGTTATTTGCTAGTCAAAGAGCAGCAGGCAAATAGTGGCTTTTCTTTTTTTGATCTTTTCCTGAAGATAATATCCTGATACAACTCAAGTTCTATTTCTTTAACAGACAACACATGTTCATATAAGATAGGTTCTGGTAGGCCTTATTCTTGGATGAGTTCTGTACTTTGATATATATGGGAATGAAAGAATTCTGTTTGTCCAAAGAAAAGAGACAGAAAAAGCTTTAAAGAAAGAACTGGAAATTATTTGGTACTCTTGGCCAGGATCAGGATTGCTGTTTCATTGTTTGGTAATACGGAATTTTAAGTAGGGGTAATTTGGTGAATAATGTGAACCACAGAAGTAAAGCCCTGGTACATGTTTGACCTTGTATAAGTGAAATATCCACATTTTTCTAGATCTTAACAGCAGCAAATACCCCCAAAAAAGAAGCACATGGTGTTTCAGCTCCTTGTTGAGGAGATGGAGGTTGGCATAATGGTTAAGGTGTTTACTCCACAGTCTCAAGGTACAGGGTTGGATACTTTGCTAGCCTTAAATGGTTCTTAGATGACTGACCTTGTAATCAAGTATGGCGGTATGACCAGTAGAGATACTTTAGCCTTGCTAAGAATAGATACTACAGGAGCTGTCTGCCGTGGTTCAAAGAAGGTGCTGATTATTCCTCTAAAGTTGTGAGATTTTGCCAAAAAAACAGCCAAAGGATTAGAAATTATATGGCACAGTGTTGCCCCTTCAACCGATCAATTGCACTGTCTAAAGCAGCTCTTGATAGAAGTAAAGGAAACCATAGTATTTTAAGCTATAATTTAGCTACCAACAGTTTTAAAACACTGCTTATGGAGATGTAGTCTTTCAATCCAGGAGGGCATGCAGCATTAAGTCTGATCTGTCAGAGCACTCAACAATATTCCATTATTAATTCCTATGGCCCTCCCCTATGATTTTTTTCATTTTATTAAATGATCCTGAGAGTATTCTACTGGAGTGTTTTAGTTGTATACAAGGTATATCTGCAGTTTTGTTGTTCATTTATCACTATTGTATGGAATATACAGGAGGTAGACCTTATTATTACTAAGAACAGTGGTAAAGGTTGATTTTGATTCTAATGCTTATAGAAAAGCTTATATTTCCAATGCATATCTTCAAGATAATCACAATCATCCTATGATGCAAAATAGAAGGCTTGTGAAGAGCTAGATGATGAGGTTGACCTGAATAATTTTTGAGGATGACATATTTACAAAGGAAATTCAACATTTTATGTCAATGTGTTTACAGAGGGGATAGTCATACTTTTTAAGTGAAATAAAAGAGATTACTAAAGCTAGAAGTACAAAATATCCATTGATATTGGATAGCAGTATAGTGGGCAAATACAACAGCTTCTGATGAGAGCACATTGTTTTGAAAGGGTGTGGTGTTGAGCTTTAATATAGATACAAGTAGTATTAGGATTATCATTTGTCAACATTGGAAATTACATTAATTTTAGATTAAACACATACAGTTAGGAGTAAAACACCATATTTTATGTGTAAGAGGAACCACAACACTAAGGGATAACTAAAACACCACAATATTGCCTTTAATGGAAAATATAGTGCTGACATCAATAGGAAGGGTTTGTAGAAGTTTGCGCAATGGAACAAATATAAGTATATCTATGAAATCAATGAAGTAATTTTGAAACGTTATAGTTGAATTATATGATTTTTACAAGCTCTCATCTGTCAGACTATGGTGGTATGTTTGGCCCTGTGCAGCTTTTTGCAGTTCATATTATATTGAAAAACAGAAAGAACATTCAGACACAGAGCATGTTAATATTATTGTGATATTTCAAATGACAATAATGTTTTTATGGGCACACACAAAACTGCCCGCACTTTGATCAGTTTTTTATTTAGAATTTTGGAAGAGGTGTCAGAAAGTCACAGGGAAGAGCCATGGGGATTAATAAAAAAAATATTGTGTAATGCATTGGCAGATGGTGTAAATTCCCATTGTTTAAATGACTGTTTATCAATAAGCATTGTTTTAAAATTGTGGACAGCTAAATGATAAGTGTATTACTTTTATTTTGTTAACTTGTGCTAATTGCAGCACAGTATTTTGAAGAATTGATTTTTATATGTTAGCTTTGTGAGACTTTATTTTTAAAAGAATATATTATCCATTTAAAAAAATTAAATTGGTTATATGAACTTTTTAAAATGTATTTTATATGTAAGTTTTTGATCAAGTTGATAGGTTCATAGGTGTGTACTAGTCTAATGGCCCTGGAGCATTTACAAACCTAGCCCATAGGATTGCCCTGGCATCATGCCACCCAACCATAGTTCCTAGTGCCTCTGTCGAGTAGAGCCACTGGAGTGATCCCCGGGATTAATTTTCTATTTCCCATCCACTCATCAAGATTTCTGTTGAAGAAGGCCAGTGATGTACTCTACTTGATATGTATGGGCAGTCTCTAGGTTATGAACCTGTCACTCCAACATGTTCTGTTGATTGTGGTAATGAGGTTGAGGTCTCTGGAGTGTGTGGTGCAGAGGGATTGAGATTTTTTTAGCTGTAGCATTTCTAACAGAGCTGGGTCAGAAATGGCTTTGTAAGTCAAGCAGAGATCGCCTCTAAGTAGGCTATATGAGACAAACAATAGCTGGAGTTTTTTGAGTCTGTCCATATAGGACAAGTGTTTAAGGCCTAGGATCCTCTTTGTGAGGTACTTTTGTGGCCTCTCCAGTTGTTGCAGGTGTCTGGTGAGGTACATGCCAAATGGGGCATTGTACTCGATGACTGGCCTAATGAGGGAAGAGTAGAGGGAGACAATGACTTCTTTCTTCCTGGATGCAAAACCCTTAATAATGAGATGTCACATAGAAGGACTTTCTGACCACAGTGGCAATGTGGTGGTCAAAAGAGAGTTTGCTGTCAACCTGTGTTCCCAGATCTCTTATAATGACTTCTTTGTTCAGTGGACTACCATCAATGTTCTAATTCAAAGGAACTGGGTTTTTCCCAAGGGGCATGATGACACATTTTTTGGCATTGAGCTTAAGGCCATGGTTCTGACACCAGTCGCTGGTCTCATTGAGGCCTTTCTGTAGGATGTCAACATCACTTGGGGAGTTAATAATAGCTCCCAACTTGCAATCATCTGTGAACTTTGTCAGCCAGAGGCCCTTCATGTTGGCCTGGACTTCAGAGAAGTAGATACCAAACAGGAAAGGACCCAGGACCGTACCCTGTGTGACTCTACTCGTGACTGGCTGGCAGTCTGACTTGAAGTCAGCTACTTTCACACTGTGGGTTCTATCTGTGAGCCAGTTTGCAACCCACCTAGTGATATAGGGGTTGATCCCTAGCTTAGTGAGTTTTTCTATGATCCCTGAGTGGGGAATGGTATCAAAGGCCTTGGCCAGATCAAGGTAGGCTGTATGAACCACCTTGCTTCATCCACAGCTGTGGTGCCTGACTCAAAGAAGTTGACCAAGTTGAGCAGGCATGAGATACCCTTCACAAAACCAAACTGTGTAGGATCCAGAATTTGGAGTTTCCCTATATCCTTGTTTATTAGGTCCATGATGATGCGTTCCATAGCTTTGCATATCAGACTTGTCAGGCTAATTGGGCGATAATTCCAAGGGTCTGTAGTCGCTCTTCCTTTGTGGAGAGGGATGACTGTAGCAGTGTGCCATTTGGTAGGAACAAAGCCTGAGGTAAGGCTGTGATTGAACAGGGCACACAAGTGAGGTGCCAGTTCACTCGGTAGTTCATGTACAACACAGCCAGGGATATTGTCAGGTCCCGTAGAAGCTGTATTCTTGGCCTTGGACAGTGCATTTTAACCTGTGCAGCAGTAATACTGGGTGCCTGGCAATCTACTGGTATTGTGATTGGTCCTTTGGGGAGGGAGAGAGGGGTAAAGTTAACACTGAATCTATCGTCCAGTATATTGACAATATCTTATGGCTCTGTATAGGAGGTACCATTGTGCAGTAACTCAGAGCAAATCTGGGTATTGCCGTGGAGATTCTTTACATAACTATAGAAGGTCTTGTGGTTGTCTTTACTATCTGCTGCAATTCTGTTTTCCTAGCTAGCTTTAGAGGATTTGATGAGGGATCTCAACCTTTTGTCGAGGCTGATAAAGGAGTTTTTCCAGTCTTGGGACTTTGCCTTATTCCGCATCAGTTTCCTCCTTCTGTTGTAGAGTTTGATCATGGCAGGGGACCACCAGATTGGCTTCCTTTTTTTTGAGGAGACCGTCTTGGTTCTATTGGGTATGGCGAGATCCATGCATTTCTGCACGTGTTCATACAGTGCATTGGTGTATGATTCGGCTGTCATGCAACTATTCTTCATTTGCATGGGTGCCATGAAGTTAGCCACCTCTGTTTTTAGGAGCCCAAAGTTAGCTTTGGAGAAGTTTTTCATAGTAGTTACCTTTGTGTGTGTGTGTGTGTGGGGATTTCCCAGGTGATTAGTTTGTGGTCGGATCTAACCAGGGAGGAGTTGACTATTGGTGTGGAGCAATGGTCGCCCATGTTAGTAATGACCAGTTGAAGGATGTTGCTACCTCTAGTGGGGGTAAGAATGAGCTGGTCCAGAGTATTGGAATTAATGAATTCCAGAAATCATTGGGCAATTGTATTGGTACATGAGTAGTTTTCCCAGTTAATGGAGGGGTAGTTGAAGTTGCCCAGTATGAGAGTGTTAGGTTGGACCCTAATATTCTCCAGGGTGCTTAGGAATGTAGAGTGTGGGTCTTGGGACATGGCTGGGGACCTATAGCAGTTTATGACCTGAATCGCTGTCTTACACAATGTTAGCTGCACCTGAACTATCTCAGATTCATTACGTTGGGCTACCAGTCTGGAGGTGTGTGCATCCTTTATGAATATGGAAAAAACACCACCTTTGGAGCTTCGGTCCAAGTTCTGGGGCCAAAAGGTGTGGAATGAGTTAGAGCCTGGTAGTGCAGGAGTGCTGGGGGCCAAAAGGTGTGGAATGAGTTAGAGCCTGGTAGTGCAGGGGTGCTTTCTGCTGCCTTGAACCAGGTCTCTGTTACAGCACAAATGTTGATGTTCTCCATTTTAAGGAGTGCTTCAAGCGAGTGCATTTTGAGATTTAGACTTTTAGCTTTGAGCAGCATGACTCTCAGATTGCATTTGTTTGTAGCTGTTACGGTGGTAATTTGGTCTTTGGAACACCGCCTAAAAAAGACACTGTATGGGTGGCAAGAGCCTTGGCCAGTAGCTGGAAGCCCAGGGGTGACAGATGCAGGCCATCTCTTGCAAAGCATTTAGGTCTGTCAATCATGTCATCCCAGGCAGACAGATACTGGATCCCCTTAGAATTACACCAGAAACTTAGCCAATTGTTGAAATCAATCATTTTCTGCTTGCACTGTGGTATCATTTTGGGTGATAGTAGGAGGCTGCAGAGGGCTAGGGTCATACCCACCTGGGCTACATAATCCAAGAGCTCCTCTATGTCTCTTTTCATGTTATTCCAGTAGGATCTTTTTCCTGTACAGTCACCTGTCTTTCATTGGTCATATGATAGTTTTAGTTATTATTTAAGATACATTTATATTAATATTATAATTACCTCTGATGAAGTCCATTTATACTGTGGATGAAAGTGTTAAGTTGTTTTTGTTTTGTTTTTGTTTTTTTTTTTGTTTTTTGATCATTTCTTTGTAGCGTAAGTGTATAACATGTAACTCTCCATAGCCGTTCACTTACAAAGCTACACAGCAGTGATATACACACCTATATTCAATGTACTCTGATTGATTGGTAATACAAATGGATGAAGTACAGATTAATAAAATACTTGTTTGCCACACATGCATATAAAAAATGTAAAGGTTTATGGGCTGAAAAATATTGCAAATTGAAAGGGATAATAAGCATAGTTTAGTTTAGAACATTAATGTTATGAGTTGCTAATGAGTTTCATCCTGACATATAAGGTTTGATTCTTTCATTCTCCATGTGTCTTTTGTGTGACATTGCTCCCAGGCTTCCACTAAGAATGAGCCTCAACTTAGCTAACAAAGCATATAAATAAATAAAACTAAATAAAGGACTGATACTTTCTCTCACAGTATGCTGTTTGGCCAGAAATGGCAGGGCTCCAGCAAGGATGAATTGTAAATTGAATGCAGTGATTCTCTGTCACCAGTGTAACAATACAATAAAGGATTCAGATATGCACTTGCATCTTAACATTTCTTCATTGTCTATAGACACATGGATCTGGATGTAAAAGCTGTGACAGCATTTGTTTAATGAGTACCAGTGACTGCCCTCAGGCTTAATACATGCATAATGGATGAAGAACTAATGAAAGAGATTCAGTAATGTGAATGAAGTACTCATTGTTGTGAATATAATTGTGTCCCAGAACAGTCACATGTTTCTCTTAAAAACTGGTCTGAGTGGCAGTGCACTTTGCATTTCTTCCTTATTTTTCATCTATTTTTTTTAGTTAGGGCAATGTCTATAATCTACATTATGATAAATGTAGAAATGTCTTTGTTATCATTGTTACATTGTAAAGAACTATAAGGCATGTAGAAAGGAATGCATCTTGCATTTGTTTCTATACTTTCTTCATTCTGTGCAACAGAAACGTATTCACGGTGTACAACTCCTCCAACCCTGTTCACCATGAAGTTAGATTCTGTATTTTAGACTTCAGTTTTTAATACCTCTCAGTGGCTGGTGATTTTTTGTATGAGAAATCCCATTCATACTTTGAAAGGATTCCCTGAGTTATAGGAGTTGCCATGCTTACATTTGCTCACTCATTTATTAATGTGTTTTTCCATTCCTTCCTTCCTAATTCTTTCATTTATTTACTCATTCCCAAGTGAACTCCTAACTGATGTTTAAGAGATAAGTCTGATTTCAAGAAAAGCATAGAAAAAAAAAGAAAAAAAAAAAACAAGAGCAAGATAAATGCAAAAAACAAAAAACAAAAAAAAAAAAAAAAAAAAAAAAAGGATGCACATCACATTTTTTTTTTATCCTTTCTTTTAACTTTATGTAGTGGAAAGTATACTTTTCCAACTAAGAAAACAAATTCTTCATTGCAGGAAAATGTAGTTTACAGTCATATTCATGATTCTGACAATGCCTTTGTACATTTTCGAGTCCCTTCAAATATCCTTGAATTAGAGTTTTTGTAATTGGCACTTACACAGCAAGGGTGACATGGTTTAAGGGAAATTTGTTATTCTGAGTTTCTGTGGATACACTCTAACTGCTGTTTTGTAATTTGCACTTTGTTTATATGTGATATAAGTTGCACAGTAGAGTCCTAGCCAAAATGAAGAGCTCTTCCCTAAAATAACACTTTAAAAACCTTGATTGCACCAAACTGTCTGAACATTTGGCTAGCATAAACACATTTAATGTTTTGGAAACAAACAAGGGAATCTGTAGAATAGACAGTAGCAAGATATAAAAAAAAACTTTTTACATACATAATATGAACCCAGATTGGAACTTAAACAATTAATATTGCTCTGCCTTACTAAAGGAAGGACAGAAGGAAATAAATGAATAAACAAACTCATCACTCAGTAAATAGCTTTTATGATGCATTGTGAAAGGAAACTTGAATTTAATATGCATTACTGACTGATAATTTGTCGGTCTAGCTCTGCATCTTTTAACAATTATATTAGTGCTTGTAAATGGCTTTTAGTATTCACTTCTCTTTTCAGTGGCTGCACTTTCTGTTTAAGCTAATTTTGGTCTGATAGCCTTGAAAATCTAAAACTTTTAGATGCAGGGTGCAAAAAATCATTTTAGAGAAACAACCCCCTAGTTCTCTGTTATGAGCAGATAGTTTTAACTGTCTGAAATATAGTTCTAGGATTAAACCCTCAAATGAGGATGTCCCAGCTCTTGATGTTGCTGTCAGTTTGTATTCATAATCTTTTCAGTTGGATAATGATCTGGAATGCATACATCTTGATAACAGGTATATCCACCTTTCTTATCATGGCCAGCTATAGAACCCCTACCATGTTGCCATTAGCCCAAGAAAAATGCCTTAATAAATTAAAATCCCTAAACATCAAGCAAAACACAATTATCTGGTGTGATTTCTACCTTTCTTTAAAACAGTTATTCTATATCACAAATAATAAATATGCACAACAGTTCCTAAATATCACTGATGCCTACTGTCTGGACCAGCTATTGTCTGCCTTTCCTAGGCACCCAAGCCTTTTAAACTGTTCTCATAATTATAGTCCTGTTATGCACCACCATCACATAGTATTTTCCACAAGATCCCCATCTAAGGTGCCATTGATCCACCTATCTTCAGAGAGTTCTCCAGGGTAATTGTTTTAGCACTAGCTAATGATATTATGAAATTTAACAGCTCCCCACTCCACAAGCACCTCAAAGCTAATTTAGTTGTGTTTAGCACAACTCCTTCTTAAACCCCCACACTGAAGCCTCTGTCCCCATTCATTACAAATTTAATGCCAAGTTCAGGAGCAAACTCCTTTGGTGGAACCCAAGTATAAATACATCCTGCAGTAGGAAAACACCTCTGATTCCAATATCCTAAAATGCCCTCAGATAAGTGGACAAAGAACTAAACCAGAAGATGAAAACTACTAAATGCAAATATGAGCTGA
This sequence comes from Protopterus annectens, assembly GCF_019279795.1. Lineage (NCBI taxonomy): Eukaryota > Metazoa > Chordata > Ceratodontiformes > Protopteridae > Protopterus > Protopterus annectens. The sequence continues at coordinate 584,355,338 of NC_056737.1, forward strand.
ATATTGCTAACCCCTTGAAATTTGACATTAAGCCTTCTTCGATTATGTCACAAATCTCAGGAACAATACTCAGCACTGTATTAGCTGAAATATAATTGGCACCAATCCAGCCACTCTCAGAAGATACTGAGAATAAACTCACAGAAACAATTAGCTCAAGTATCACCCCTTGTTCTGTCCATGCTTTACTTCCCACAACATAAATTCAGAATTCCTCTTATTTTTACAGAACAAGAATTAGATGCTCTCTCCAAACAAAGAGTATTGGTTCTATGAGTCCAGACAACTTAACATGCTGTTTTCTTGTTAGTATGAAACACTGTCTCATGGACTCCCCTGTATATTTTTTAACCTCGGTCTGTTCACTGTTATGCACCTGAAGCCTGGATAACTGATGTGGTGGTCATTCTTATAATGATGGCCCAAAAGCTGGCCATAGAAGCTATAGACTAATTAGCCTCTTCAGCCTCATTTGAAGGTAATGGGATGTATCATCATCATGGGGTACATTAAAAGGATATTGGCAGCATTATTTATTATATTATATTATATTATATTATATTATATTATATTATATTATATTATATTATTTATTTATTTATTTATCTTTCGTTAACCTGGTTAGTCCAACTGGACTGGTGGCCCATTTTCAGTGGAGACCCGAGGAGAAAAGTTCCACACACAAAGATAACAATAGCACAGTTACATTCAAGTAATAAGAATATGAATACATTCATGCAAAAATGGAAAATTAAGAAAATGCATACATAGTAAGATATACTCATACAATAATGTAAATTAACAAATAATTAAGTAAAATTTAGCATAAAAAAACAGTTTAAATAAATGAGGATTTGCAATAGGGCATCAGAAAGAAGAAAAAAATAAGCCCCGATAATATCCAAATAAATAATCAAGTTGGTAGAGAGGGAGAAAAGGGTATAAAGCAAAATGGTAAAAATAAAGGGAGGGGAAACTATATAGGAGTGTCAAGAGAGTGAAAGAAGAACAGTCATATGAAGGGAGAGGAGGGGTAGGGAGTATAGTAGGGAAAGAATAGAAGGAGATGAGATTTAAGTAATGTATTGCTCAGTGGCGTATTTATATTATTACAACATTAGTAATATAAAGATATATCACAGTTAAGTGAGAAAGAGAAAAAAATAGTTATAGCCAGATAAGTGGGCAAATAAGTGTTAGGTAGGGTGGTGACAGGTGCAGGAGGCAGTATTTGCAAAGTGTTTTTTCAATTCTCTTTTGAAATGAATCAAAGATTGGATGGTGATTGGATGGTGCGTAGATTACTTGTGAGTTTGTTCCAGGTTAGAGCTAAGGAGCATTTATAAAGTGATCTTCCTATTGTTTTGTTAGGACTGTAAGTGTCAAGTAGCATTTAGTCAGTACTAAGAGAGACTGAGAAGTTTTGTATAGGGATAGGAGAGTGGACACAGTGGGACAGTCTGCAGGTTTATAAAGAAGGGAATGTGTTATCTGTAGTTGTGAAAGCAGGAATAGTTGAAGGAATTCAAGCCACTCCAGTTGTTTAAGGGCTATGCAGTGATGGGATTTGTAAGGGGAGTTACAAGCAAGTCTAGCTATCTGGTAATAAGTTTTTTCAAGTTTGGTTAAGAGATTTGCTTGTAGGTGGGTAAATGCAGGAGAAGTATAGATCAAGCAGGGGAGGACGTAGGCTCGGGCAAGTGAGATCCTAGAGGTGATGGATAAGATTTTTTTATTTCTGTATAGTAGACCAAGTTTTTGATTGTTTTTCTTTTTTTTTTGATGGATTGTTGGATGTGGGGGTCAAATTTCAGTTGATCATCAACTGTAATTCCTAGAAGTTTGGTATGAGAGTCTACATGAATGATAGTGTCATCAAGGGAAAAAAGACTAAAGGAGGTTTTATGGTTGGACATAGATTCTGGAAGGAAAAAAGCAGCTTAGTTTTCTTTGGGTTAAGGATGAGTTGTTTTATTGATTAACCAGTGTTCAATGGTGCTAAAAGAAGTCTGTGTGAGAGAGTGGAGTTCTACTGGGCTGTCGGAAAGGGTAATTAGAGTAGAGTCATTGTTGTACTGGATCAGTGAAGAGGTGCAACAGGTGGAGCGAAGATTGTTAGTAAAAATATTAAAGAGAAGAGGGCCTAGAATGGATCCTTGTGAGACACCTGTTTGGATAAGTAAGAAAGGCAAGCAGGAGGACTGCCATCTTACATATTGCAATCTGTTGTTAAGGTAACTAGAGAACCAGAGAGTAGTGGAAGTGGAGAGGCTGAGCTCAACCTGTTTATAAGGAGCTTGGTACCAGTTTATTGTTATCTCTTGCCTCTGCTATAGTCTGGGAAAGATAGAAGAGCAGTGGATGTGTTGTGATGGAGATTAAATACATGTTGAGAGGGGGTAAGGAGTTTTTCATGAAGTAGATATTTAAGACATTGTCTATGAATACATTTCTCTAGAATTTTAGAGAGAGGGGAGAGGATGGCTATTGGATGGAAATTGAAAGGGTGCTGGAGTTACTTCCTTTGTGCAGTGGAATAATATAAAAGTATTTCCAAATTTCTGGTACTGAGGATTCTTTAATAGAATGGTTGACAAGGATTGAGATGGGATATGCTATGGAATACAATGCTATTTTATGGAAAGCATACAATTCCTCAACCCTATCTGTGTTTATAAAAGGCACATACTGCCTACTTACCTAATTGATTTTTTTTTTAATTTATTTTGAGTGATTTATTTGAAAGAGTCACTAAGCCATTAAGCAAAGGTCAGTCTGCACCCACCACCTACCTTGAGTTCACAGAGGCCTTTCATACTGCCCCATCTTCTTTTCTCCTTGATAAGCTGACTCAATAAAAAGTAATGTCTATAGAACTCATTGGATAGCAAACTGGTTAGTAGACAAGTTCTCATTCTGTTAAGGTAGGTGTCTCCCTCAGGTGTCCATTCTGGAACCATTATTCTTCAACTTATACTTTGTTGATGTCAATGCTGATGCTGGAAATTTCCAGATGACTGGGTCTGCTGATGACTGCAAGCTTGGAGCTGTCATTAACACCCCAGATGATATCCATACTCTCCAAGGGAACCTAAATTATACAAATTCATGGTCTCTTTATCATGTAGGAAAACTCAACACTACAAATGTAGTATGGTACGTTTTGGAAAGGAACAAAAACCTTGTGCCTACCACATAAATGATACTCCCATAAAAAATGATACTGCCATTAGAGATCTGGGCATGTTCATTGATAACGAACTCTCTTTGAGCACCACTTATCAACTCTAGAAATAAATATCTAGTCCATTTAATCAGTAAAGGGCTATTCTGCACGTCTACAAAAACTTTAGCCCACATTTGCTCTTTGACCTATAATTGAACATAATGCCCCCTTCACCTATTCAAGTACATTGCTCAAGTAAGAAAAATGCAAGGTTTCCTCCAAAAACATAATCCTAGGTATGAGCTCCTCAAGCTCTGCACAGAATGTTTTAATGTTCTGTCACTGTTCAGCTTCTTGTTAACTTCTCCATGGTGATCTCTGACTGTTCTACATTGTAACAAATGACCCTGAGCTG